>NC_030388.2:30070972-30371722 GCF_001625215.2 Daucus carota subsp. sativus | reverse complement strand
CAGTTTGATGTCTATCATCAATTACATCATTCTGACAGAATTTTATATGTTTCTTTTTCTGTGCAGTTCATGGTCCTATTAATTCTAAGGCATGCTGTTCCAATCTTTGCCACAGGATCAGATAATTTCTCTTTCCCATTGTTTGTGGTAAGAGAAACTAGCTCAAAAAGTGCCAACTGCCAGTTTTTCCTTATGGTAACCTTTTTGCTGTTCTTTGTTTCAGTTACCGCTACTGCGAATTTTAGGGATCCTTCTCCCAGTTTACATCATACTGAAAGCTCTACATGGTCGCCGTCGCCAACGACAGGTACTTTGCCAAACTGTAGCTGACCCAACTTCTGCAATCACTTTAAAACATACTTCCTTTTGTGTCACATCTCCAAGGATTATTTTAAATAAATCACGGTAGATAAAGTTGAATCTGTAAGGATTAAAGTTTGCGAGGGATTAAACTGACATATTTGTTCTATTTTTTCTAAATGGTCGTTGATAGGCTACCAGTGTATCCTCGGTACGATCTGATGATGAAGAAGCTGATGATGCGGCAATTTTGCAGAATCAACCCGAAAGCATTCAAGTTCCATGATGGATCTGTTACAACAATCTCAAGTAACAAGCTGAGTCGATGTGACTGGTTTCTTTTGGCACTAAAGGCTGCCATGAAAGTGGTGCTCCAACTTGAACATAACTGGTCAAGTTTAGGTTTTAGTTAAAAGACTTTATAAACAAAACAGGATGAGCTCGAAAGCATGCTCTCCATAGATACAGAACAGGCACCCTTCAGGTTTCCATATAATATGTATGTGTGGATATTTTGTGTATCATACTTTCAGATTTTATAGAGTCCGTAAATATCGAACCGGGTTGTAATTATTACCAGTTTACTGAAAGTAAGCAGGCAATGTAATATCTTAGTGGATTTTGTGTATTAAGCGTAATTATTACCAGTTTACAGAAAGTAAGCAGGCAATGTAATATCTTAGCGGATTTTGTGTTCGAGCTAAGATTATGTTTGGGAACATGTATGCCATCTCAAATTCTGGATTTTAAATGACATAATTTGAGACGTCATTTCAGATTACCGATTTTATACTAGTATCCTGGATTTCAAATGAAATTAAAATCCAACATTTTTTGTGTATTCAAATATGACAGTTGATCAAATCCAGAATTTAAAATAAGCTTCAAGTTCCCGAACATGCCATAAAGATTATCGCTGTATTAATCCGTTGAAACAAGGTTAGCACGGTCTTTGACCGGCCATGTCTTTGATTAATCTTTATCAGTTTATAAACCAAGTTGAAAGACCAGATTAACAATGAACACGCTGTTCCATAATATGTATAGGCCTTGAGGTTCAAAATTACTAGTATTATATAATCCTAATATACAATAACCACAGAATCAAACTCTTGCTTTGCAACAGTTTGAGATGGGTCATAACACAACAACGCTTCCAACACTAGAGCGAAAAGTATTTTCCTAAGCTTCAACAGTTGTCTGAGCTCTGGTTCTTGATGATCCATAGCTGCCCTTTTTGTGTTAATGGACTCTTAGCAAACACTTCCTCCTCTGCGGGGCGGTATGCGTAGATTATCCATAGCACAAGACTGAGCATAACTCCTACTGAGATTAGGCCGAGTCCTGCGTTAACTACTTGGAGACGGTGTTCTAGTGGAGGGCAGTAGTCAAGTACGATAGAATGGAATGTATCACGTACGAAGTTGCAGTCTTGAAGACTAAGCAATATAGGGGCGTAATGTTGAAGGGCATTACTAACATTGACTGCATCCACCAACTGGTCATACATATCTGGGGTCAACCTTCCAACGCTGCTGCAGACACCAAATCCTGATGACGTGCAAATGTAGTTCTGCCAAACCTAAAAATGTACAAGCGATGGATACAAGTTCAGCTGCCTATAACAAAAACAGATGTGTTCCAATAGAAACCTATTACAGTAATATTTCCAGGCACGTAAACAAGAGACTACATACCTGAGAAGCATTTGCCATGGAAACCTCTTGAGGTGGACACTGGCGATCTAGCAGATGGGAGTCGTATGGCTGGCATAGATGAGGCATAAGAGGTCCTGACTGGTTGTAATAACTGGGATATGCCTGAGGAGGTGGATTTGAGTTGGCAAAATTATCTAGAAACTCGTTCACAATATCTACAATAGCATTGGTGACTTCTTTACTTTCTATCAGTGTCTGGTTTGTCGTTCTCTGGTCAACACATGGAAGTATATTACTAAGAGCAGTTTCAGCATGGGGGTGATCCACCCATTCGTCCATTGCCACACAGGTATCAGCAATTGCACTGAAACACAATTCATTTACTACCATCTCAGCATCAGAAATTCAATGTGCTTTGAGCTTATTTTGTTTTTCTAATTAAGTGTAAATATCTGTCTAGAACCCAGATAACAAACTGAACAAAGGGTCTACACAGGCAGGAATCCTTTTAGCAATGAGTTACAGGATATGATAAGTATGTGTATGATGGATAAATGCATAGCTAATGGAGTCGTATAAAACAAGCAGCAGCTGATATCACAAAGTGGAGCCATGTAAAACAAGCAGAAATTACACTATTTTGCATACTGTAATCTATTACAGCAGATGATACATAACTAACTGCAGAAGTTTAACCAAAGATGAAATATTTGAATGCACTACAAAATAGACAGATTCTAAACTGAAATGCTTAATTGAGCAAACATAATGCATGCTTCATCATTACGAATACGATATGAAGCAAGTATATGCATATCTTTAAATGCGCGAAAATCTTTGGAGATAATTTTGAAAACCAATATATCATCCATCTCTTGGAAAAAAAGAACAGCTATTGAAAAAAGTGTAATAGTGACTAGTGTATTTATAAGTTGAACCAAAAACTGGGTTTTTGAAGTGTATATTTAAAACTATATTGGTAACTTACTTTTCGAGAATCAGGAAAACTCCACAAAGAATGAAAG
The DNA here is from genome assembly GCF_001625215.2 of Daucus carota subsp. sativus. Classification (NCBI taxonomy): domain Eukaryota; kingdom Viridiplantae; phylum Streptophyta; class Magnoliopsida; order Apiales; family Apiaceae; genus Daucus; species Daucus carota. The sequence goes on along the minus strand of NC_030388.2, from coordinate 30,368,739 downwards.
TAACTGCAACGAGTATCCATCCACTAACAACAAATCTGCATTGCAATTTTGAAAAAGTAAGAAATTTGTAGAGGATAAAGAGATATAATTATGAGTGCTGTCATTAAGTCATTCAGCAAAGGTAATGCTAAGATTAGTTACATGTAAATTGCATGTCGATGACCAAGCACGGACAGAACTGCAGAGAGATATATAGTTAACTATATCAGTATACTGACAAGATAGATATATTTAAGGGGAAAAGTAAAAGAAGATGGCTGATGGGTATAGTAATACATACCAAGACCCAGAACGGAAACAAGAAGCATCACCGCTGCAACAGTAATCAAAGCTGATCGCCTGCAACACACACATAGCTAATCAGCTTAGGACAGGAGGTTATAGCACACACTAGACCAACTGAAACTACTATTTATAAAGTCAACAAGATCATACACAGCATCAAACACCCTTCTGATCTTGATCGAATTTTCATCTGTTTTCTCCCAGAGTGTTTCTGCAGCAGTATTTAGGTCTACATTCAGCTTGTCAATATCATCTTTGATATCTGAAGGTAAAAAAAGTTGTGCGACATTTACTGTCTTTGCAAGTGACAGATACCCCGTGACATTTCTCAGAGTCTGAACAGTGAAGTCTGACTGATTCACTACATAATTTAGAGTATGTAGTGCTTCACCACGAAATTCATCCTGTCCAACCGAAAGTAGAATACATCCAATCCTGAGCAATAAAGATATTGGCCCATTGTTAGACAGGGTTGAATAGAGTGCCTTGGGGTATGTATAATTACTGGAAACACCATAAAAAAAACATAAATGAAAAGTAGCTTGTGTAACCCAAGCTGATAAAGGCATTAATCAGCAAGGGAAAATGATGGATATACGGCACACGGCACAGATATGATCACCTAAGTCACGGCACACATTAAAATAAGTACGTAAACAAAAGGCCCGATGGCATTCTCGCTCTAACCACCTCTATGGATTCTTTGTGAACTGTCATAGTAAGGAAAATTCACTCCAGTGCATTGAAGTCTGGTGCAGAAATATATACTTTAAACAGAGGAACTCTTAATCAGAAGAAAGTGCTTAAAGTATGAAAGGTCAATTTAGACTTTAGTAGGGGAGGGAAATTCATAGCTAGTACGGTCTTTAGCGTTCCTGTGGCCATAGTTCAAATTTTCAAGGCAAATGGAGGATAAAAGAAATGTTGTGTATATAAACCCTTAGAAACAGCATTAGATGAATTTATTGTCACTGCTGTTATTAATGAGTAAATGTAAAAGTGACCTTAAATAACACAAAGACTTGGTGGTAAAAATATGAATCCTTAGGCTATTTCTCTTTTCTGGATCTACCAAGATGTCTATATAAGAGACTGTAATTCATATAAAAGATAAACTTTAACCAATAAGGATTGCTGCCGAAGCAAGTTTCGACCAGATGGGCTTACCAAAAAAAAAAAAAAAAGGATCAATATTGGAAAGAATAGAGTGCAAACAGACACAAGGACAGGAAAATTAGAATTATATAGATATGAGAGCCATAATTCAGTGTTAAGATTATTACGCTGCGGCACATGTGAAGACAACGAGCAAGATCAAACAAATCCTTTGAGAACGGGGTGTTTCTTTTCCTCTAATGTTAATTCTCCACCCACAGCATTGATGTACACCAAGAGCAATTCCAAATGACACAAACCACAGCACGGCAAGAATGAAACCAGAAATACCTGTATATCCTACAGACTGCAGATGCAGTTGTCAAATACAAAAGATATCAAAAGATAATTCTTTCAAGAAAATTAATAGCATTGCATAATTTGTGTGGGTTGTCCAACTTAAGCAGCAAACACTACATTTGTGTGGGCGGTTTATAAGGTGCATTACTGAAAGTAGCAAGCATTTTGTTGCAACAAGTTTAGCAACTAATTAATCAATATTCAAATACACACAGCACCACAAAACTTCAGAAATATGTAGAAATGTAAAATTCACAACGATTACTTGGAGAACAATACTGGTCATGCACTGGGGACTTAACTAATCATATTGCATGACCAAGTTGACAAACAAGCCAGCTAACAGCCTTTTTCTTAAAAAATCCTTGGATAATCACAAGTAAAAAAGTAAAGTTTCAGAAGAACTGAGATAATTAATCCCTCTCAACACTTTTCTTGAATTTTTTTCTTTCTTTATATATATATAAATAATTACATCTTTTTGGTCCGTAAATGGTCTGAAGACTCCTTCAGCCACAAGTAGGTACCCTGCAAGTGTGTGTTCTGGAACAGCAGGCCTCAAACAACCTACTATAATACTTCTTCTACAGCCAAGTCATATTTCTTTCCAATTACTATCACTTCAATGGAAGCTGTATTTCTTTCTCTTTTTTCTTGGCTGTTGAAGCTCTTAGATATTTTCGATGTCTTTCCTAGCTTCCAGTTTAACACACAAATGTAGGTTCCTACTCAAGAACGGAAGTCTATAAACTTTTCCTGATATATTCGCTTAATCACCACCAACTATTCCATAAAACTACAACATGTCAATATAATTCGAGAGAAACTTAGTAGAACATATCAAAGATAAACAATCAGAAGCACACAGCAATATATATATATTCTCAGAGCGAGAACTAAAGAGAAAAACACTCACAGCCCAGTAATGCTTATTGACAATGTCCCATCCACCCTGATATTTTTTAAAGCCGGAGAGTATGTCCGGCCTGCGTGTCCTTTTCTCTGCCAAAACAAATGGGCTTGATCCTGGACCAGGGGCCTCTGCGATTGCCCTCGATATTCCACTTCTCCACCTCCCTAAATTTGTATCACCTAATGTCAATCACAGAATAGTGCAATTCAGTATAATCAAACATTTCAAGATATGCACAAGCACAACTACAATTTGCAAACAGGGCAGAAATAACACTATGTAACACACTAGTACTGAATTATAAAGTGACAAAGAAAACTCCCAAATTTAAAGGAGCCGTTTGTGTGCCATTGCAATATAATCATAAGAGACTGACTCTTGTACATTGCAATCACCAGGTGATCAAAATCAAGAATCAAGAAAACCCAATTCACATACATCAAAAATAAAAATCCCATTTCACCATTTCACCATTTCACAAAAAGAAACCATAAACAGCGAGAGAGAGAGGGAGGGAGGGAGGGAGGGAGAGAGAGAGAGGGGGGGGAGGGAGAGGGAGAGAGAGAGAGAGGGGTGGGAGAGAGAGAGATGACAAACCTAAAATAAAGTCGAGACTTTCTCGATCAGGCTGTTCCTCCACAGCTAAAACCGAGCTGCAAAAACTCAAACCAACAATCACCAAGACACCCAAGTGAGCAATGAAGAACAAACCAATATCACTTCTCTTCATTTTTCACCAGCTGTTACAAAAAACAGTGTATCAACACCCATAAATGACGGATTTTATAGTGCACAAAGAGTCATAAAACATCATTTAATAGAGAAATCCAAGAATCTGATTAGCCATCATTCCGTTCTTTTCTTGTTATAAGAGCTAAGTTGCACTTTTAAGTGTAAAAAAGAGACACACGCATGTAGAAATATGTATGTATGGAGAGAAATATGATCACATGGGAAAGAGATGGGGAACGAAAAAGGCGGGGTGTGAATAAACGAAAGAGAGTGAACCAAGCAAAGTTCAGCTCGGTTTAGTGTGTTATGTTACGTCCAAGTGCCGATTAATTTTTTTAATCTCGAGCTCGAGTTCGAATTTGTTTTTAAATTAATTTTTAATATTTAAGTAATAAAAATTGATCCTTATAAATGTAAAATAGCGTGAGTTAATTATGTTGTTTGACATTCGGGTTTGATATCACCAGTATTATTCTTTGTAGTGATTTACGAGTATCTGTAATTTTTTGACATTATTGTTACGTGATTTTTGTTAAAGTATGAAACAACAATTACATATTTTGGCTTTGTATTTAGTGAGAAAAAAAAATGATTGAAAAGCAATACGTAAATCTTACAAAAAAAACACGTAATGGTGTCAGGTATTTCTTAAAATCTTGTCTATTTGGAGTGGGCCAGGGGAAATCTTAAGGATCTGTTCGCGGACTGTAAAACTAGTAAGTCATGCGGTCGAAATATTTATAATTTATTAGTATATTTGTTTTAATATATACTCCCTCCGTCCCCTTGAGTTATATATAGACATGGCAATTTGATACGTAACACGCTAACACGAAACGAAACGACACAGAAAAAATGGATATGGGTTTTGATTTTTGATACACGAAACACGAAAGTACACGAACACGAAATTACACGATAGATTTCGTGTCGGATATGGGTTTTCATTTGGAGTACACGAAATATACGAAAGTATACGAAATATTGGTACATAATATTTATTATATATATGTTATGATATATTAAATATATAATTGTGTAAAAAGTATATATTTATATGTATGTGTGGATATATATTGTAGATACATTAACAAATTTATAGAGAATTGTATACAAGTATAAATATATCATTCACATTTACTAAAATTATGAAGGAAATTATATATTAAATCTATTTTTTGATTAAAAATTATATTGATATTTTTATATATAATATACACGAAACGTTTCGGATCGGATACGGGTTTCAAAGTAGGTACACGAAATTAATAACGGGCGGATACGGGTTTCACCTTTGAGTACACGAAACGAAACGATTGCCACCCCTAGTTATATACATTGAGGACGGAGACGCGGTACGGATTTAAATACTCCTATAAAATATAGTTTTATAACTTATTTTTAAGATTATTTTTTTCTGAATAAAAGTTTGAATGTTATATTTTTATTCAGAAAAAGAAATTTAAGAAAAATAAGTTATGAAACTATATTTTATAAAAGTATTAAAGTGCATGTCGAGCTGTGAAAAAGAAAAATATACAATTAAATGGGACATTTATATATCTTTCTATAAATTTTATTTATATTTAAGCTAAGAAAGTACACGTCATGTAAACTGTATACTTTCAGTAAAAATAATCAATTTCGAAGAAAAATAACTTGCCTCCTGATTCACACCGGAGCAAGCAATTAATTAAAATCCCATTAGGAGGCATAATGATGATTAAAATATAGACATATTATTATAGAGTCGGCAACAAAAGAGAGTGCAAAATTAATAGATAGGCTCAGGGGCGACATGGGGGCCCAAACGCGTCTAATAAAGTTGCGGCCCGACCTGACCCGGATCTTTGTTCACATCTCATAAAGATCCTGATCCATCCCAGGGGCCAGGAGTCACCCTAAATTTTTTATTCGATTTTATAAATAATATCATTTTCTAAAATGTTTCTAAAAAAAACCTATGTTATATAATATCCGATATAAATATTAATTTCCGGAATTTTGGATATATCTATCCATATTGACCCATAGGCCATATCTCAGGATATCTCGAAAAATATCGTGTTCTTATTTTATTTTTTAAGAGATTTAGTTTCATCAAAATAAACTAGATTTAATTTCATCGAATGAAAGGAGTAGGTACGTAATTCATCGACATGACATTTTTTAAATCAAACCAATTGCTTTCACTTTTCTTTCAACGAACGAGAAAAAGACTGCATGCGTATTAAAAAAATGTAATTTTGCGGCAAAATTGCACTCTCTTCCTTAAAAATGCAAATTGTCCATTCTCAGTAGCTTTTAAACTGTTAAATATATGTTTAAATGGTAATTAACGGGATTAAGAAATGCTTGGTACATTTCTCACTCAACCTCTACATCATCGCACTATCTCACTAACCACCTAAAATTTTAAAATAAGTATCATATCCGAAATTCGGAACAAAACATTTTCAATTCTAAATATCGCATTAACTTCGATATCTATTTTTTAAGAGTCCTGGTCTCCGACAACCGTTTGTCAAAGACCGTCCGTTTATATAACATACATTATCCGGCGTGTCGGATCTATATAATAAGGGTCCGGATTGAAGCTTTTTCTTTACCGATCCGCTATAATTTTTCGCAGATGAGAACTTTTCGGTTTCGTGAAAAGGAATAGCTCTGATCCACAGAGAATTATAGCGGATCGGTAAAAATAAAAACTTTCATCCCGATCATTAAAATACAGATCTAACCACTCTGAAGTTGTGTGTTGGATAAACCCTCCATAACAAACGCTTGTTATGAACCAAAACCCATTTTTTAATACAAAGTTTTCAATTGACTAAAACTGAATACGGTGTTTATGCACAATTTCCGGTCCAACAATCGCAACAAAAAGATAAAAGGCATGCCAAGGTAAAAAGAACGAACGAGAAAGATACTTTGCTAAAAAATTAACGACGAAAATGAAAGGAGGGGAAAGCAATAGCACGTATTGCACTTCACACACAATGAATAAACGCAGTAGGGTCTCCTTTTTCATGGGATTGGTATCTAGGCCGAAAGCAATAAACTTGCTTTCATGTTTGTCTCTTATGTTGGCTGCCTTTATTTTATCGGAGTCTTAAAATACGTGTTAAGTTTCCGTTCTTGAAGATAAAAAAATCTCCGAAAACAAAGCTGAGTAGAAACTAGAAATGAAAGGGATTGATTTATATAATTGAAGGGTTTTGGTCCATAACAAGTGATTGTTATGGAGCCCTTATCCAACACACAGCTTAAGAGCCTTTAGATCTGTATTTTAATGGCGGGGATGAAAACTTTTTTTTTACCGATCCGTTATAATTTTCCGCGGATCGGAGTTTTTCTCTTCCGCGGATAATCCAGACCCTTCAAATAGAATTCCGACGGTCCTGGTAGTGTGTGTTATATAAACGGTCCCTGACACATGGTTGTCAGGGACGAGGACCCATAATTGAAAGTAGTTTCTAGAATAGCTATGATAATCTGATGCACTCAACCATCTGGTGATGCATGCAATTTTGTTTTTCATTTAATTTCTTTTCCTGCTAGTTACATTGAGGATATGTGTGAAGACTTTATAAACGTGAGCATAAGGCAAGTTGATAACTTGATAATACTTGAAATAGACTACCATTACTAAAGATATACGACTCTGTTTGTTAAAGTTTGTTCTGTGTACAAAAGAACAAAACAAAATGAATCAGCAAACCTAACAAATTGTTTTGAATGTAAAATACTAAATACTCCCTGGGATGAGATTTTGTAGAATAGATTTGTATGAAAATGACAATAGTCTCTGCTTACATGTAATGGGCTAAATCTTGGTTCCACTGGACCAGTATTGATTTTGCACCATTCAGATTGGGCCTTGGCCACATCAATTTTGAGTGAGTGCAGCTGCCGCCAAATCCAAGCCAGATTAAATCTCAGGAAGGGGACGGTATAACACCCGTAACGAATTTAACCAGCAAAATATGATTTGGGTTGGAGTTTTTCGGATTCGAGTTAACGTAAAATCTACCTGGAAAAAGCAAATGCACAAGAATTAAAGTTTATATAGTTATACAACCGAGAAAACAACAAACAACAAGCCTGAGAAGTTGCATTACCCCGAAAGAAACTGTGTTAGTTAATGGAATTTCTGAGTAACCATACAAAACATACAGGTTACCCAACAAAAAAAAAACAGCAAACATTACAAGCAATAAGTTACCAGAAAAAAATCCACATGGACAAGATTGATATCAAAATAAATATTGTCATGCACAACATTTTAAACGAGAGAAAAATAAAAGCTTAAAGGATAGTTTACAAAGACATGATATACTGGCCATCGGAATGTATTGATAATTAGATAATGAGACCAAATGTCAAGGAATGGCAAAATTTCAGGAACATTAACCCCAAACATACATCCATGATTTACATTTTATACAACATTTGACCATTTTAACCCGAATTTAACAGAAAACTCCTGACTACTCTTTAGATATTCAATTACGTTAGCTAAGCAATTAAATTGACAAAACTATGAAGCTAAACTACTTATTCTTGATGGTGACACCAAGCTCGCCTGCAACGATCAATGTAGTAGCCATATCTAAACAAATTCCATGCTCAGCAACACCGGCAAGCCTCAAAATCTCATCACTAGCAACCCTCAAATCCCCGATTTCTTTCTCTAAATATAAATCAATTATATAGTTACCATTATCCGTAACAAAAGGTTCGCCATTTTCACTAATTATCCGTAGCTTAGCAACACACCCTGCATGCACAAACATCTTCTGAAGCCTCTCGAGAGTATATTTCCAACAAAAAGGTACAACCTCAACCGGCATAGCCAACCCACTACCACCTAAATGCTTAACCAATTTCGTTTCATCGACAATTACGACAAATTTCTTGGAAGCACCTTCCACCATTTTCTCTCTTAACAAACACCCACCTCTCCCCTTAACCAAATTCAAATCAGGATCAACCTCATCTGCCCCATCTATCGCAAGATCAAGAACCGGGTAATTATCGAGATCAGATAATGGAATTCCAACCGAAACAGCCTGCTCATGAGTCTTTTTTGACGTAGGAATTCCTACAATGTTCTTGAGCTTTCCTTGTTGCAAAAGCTCCCCAATTCGAGCCACAGCATAACAAGCAGTAGACCCAGTTCCTAACCCTAAAACTGTATCTGATTCGACAAATTCGACAGCTTTGTAGGCTGCGATTTTCTTTAATTCATCTTGGGTTAAAATCAAAGTTGACTGTGAAGATTCCATTTGACAAGATCAACTTTTGGCTTGTTAGTCCCAATAAAATGAGGGTGGGGAATTGCCATAATATCAAGAAATTGAATAAAAATAGAATCTATATGGATATAAAATGGGGGGTGTGTAAAAATAAAATCTTTATGGAAATAAAATGGAGGGTTAGAACAAAAAATCTTTAAGAAAACAAATTGATGGGTATGAATAAAAATTGAACCTTTATGAGTAATGAAGATATCAAGGGTCTAAAATGGGTGCTAATTGCTAAAGGGCTCTAAAATGGGTTGCTAATTGGCAATTGCTAAAGGGCTATAGCAGCATTTAGCAAAAATAAACAAGGGCTGTAGCATTGCAGAGGAGAGGATAAAGATTAGAGTTTTGAGATTTGAAAAAGAGTGGAGGATATAAAAGGAAGCTTTTTAACAATACATGCAATATTACTGTACATGATGTATGTATCAAGGAAGAAGGTATTGTGGGAAAAGAAAGATGTGGAAATGATTACAAATTTGAATGGGTTGTGAGAATATTGGATTGTCAGAATGTGGGAGAGGAGAGAAAAGGGTGGTGGCAGGGTTTTGGATTGCTTGTTATAGATAAAATTGGGTGTTTTTTGTCTGAATATTTTTTGTGTTTGGGCACTTGAATTTATAAGCAAAAATAAGGGAAAAAATTGGCTGGACTAGGGAGGGAGGCCTGGAGGGTAACCAGAAATCTACATATTTAGTTTTATAATAATAATATTGGATTATATTCATAAGTCATAACTTAGCTAGTTAGCTCTAATTAGATAACTAAAAGTATAAACAGTACATAAACAACACCCTTATATAAGAAAAATACAGAAAAATATCAGCATAACACTTCAATTTTTTATAATGTATTGGATTGTTAATGATCATATTTAAAAAAAGTTGAAAATTATTTATATACAATCGTGTTATGATAGATTAAATTAATGTGATTTTGTGACTTACTATATGAAAAGGAAATCAATGGAGAGGTCTCCTTAACTTTATAAGATAGAGAGGTGAACAAGGCATTGGCCTTGCTTTCATTGCTACCATTCTCCGCATATTCCCAACTCACTGGGCTTCTAGATTCCCAACATTTGCTTTAGTAATATCAGATTTTAGCATCCCCTCAACTCATTGATCATACTACTATTGGTTTATGGTTAATTTAATTTGGCTACTTCAGCCATGTTCTCAAGTTCAAGCTAGTGTAACCCAAGCTGATAAATGCATTAATCATTTTGGGGGGGGGGGGGGGGGGGGGGGGGAGGGGGATGCTGGATTTACGGAACCCGGAACAGAAATGATCACCTAAGTCATGGCACACATGAAAAGGTGTGTTAACAAAAAACTATAATCTCTGGATTCTTTGTGCATATAATTTGTCTTTAGAATGGAATTATTAAGTCCAGTGCACCAAAGTCTTGCATGAAGAAATATATGATCCAAACAAAGGAACTCTTAGTTTGAAGAAAGTGCGAAAAGCATGAGAGGTCAATTTAGTACGGGCCGATGGTCTTCAGCTCCCCTTGCCATATTTCAATATTACAAGGCAATTGGGGGGATAAAAGACATATTGTCCGGTATATAAACTCTTAGAAACAGCATTAGATGAATTGATTGATCCTGCTTTTATTATTTTGTAAATGTAAGAGTGATGTTAGCTGAATCAAACACTTGCTAGTAAAAGTATTATGAATCCATGGGTTATTTCTGTTTTTAGGTATACCACGATGTTTATATAAGAGACTAATGTAATTCATGATAAAAGATAAACTATAACTAATAAGTATTGTTGTGAAAGCAATCTCAACCGGATAGGCTTACCAAGAAAACGAATCAAGATTGAAAGAAGTAAAGTGCAAACAGACATTAGGACGAGGAAAATTAGAAGTATCTAGAATTGAAGGCCATAAAGTAGTGTCAAGATTATTACCCTGCAGCACATGTGAAGTCTATAAGCAAGATCAAGAATATTCTTTCAGAATATGGAGATTCTTTTCCTTTGATACCAATTCTCCACCCACAGCATGACAGCCATACAGCATTGATGTACACAAAGAACAATTCTAAATGACATAAACCAAGAGCAGTGCATTTGTCAGATACAAAAGATAATAAAAGATAATTCTTACAAGAAAAGTAATAGCATTGCATAATATGTGTGAGTTATACAACTTAAGCAGCAAGCAATGCATTTGTGACAGTCGGTGTAAGAAATGCATGACTAAAAATTAGCAACAACTTTAACAACTAGTACATATCTATAATTTAATACACACTGCGCCACAGACCTTCAAAAATATATAGATATGTATAGAAATATATATATATATATTCATGCAGCAAATATGATAAGGTCCACAATGATTACTTTAAGGATGACACTGGTAAATGGTAATGACTGGGAATTCAAGTAATCATATATTGCCTAATCAAGTTTCACAAACAATCCAGGTTGTGATGCCTTATTTGATTATTTCTCAGACAAATCCTATGATAATCATAGATGAATAGTGCAGTTTCATAAGAACTAGGATAATACTACTCTTTTATTGGAATTCACTCCTCTCTGTTTATAATTAATTACATTTTCATTTTGTGAGTGTTTTGAGGACTCCAACAGCCGCAGGCCAGTGCCCTGCAGGTGTGTGTTTTAGAACAGCTGGCCTCATATGCCTACACTGAACCGTGATTACCTACTATAATCATTCTCCTAGAGCTCAAATCATATTTCTTACTAATTACTCTCACTTTAACAGAAACTGTATTTCTTTCTCTTTCTTCTTGGCTGTGGAAGGTCTTAACAAGAATCAATGTCTTTCCTAATTTCTAGCATCAAGTTTAACACACAGACTGTAGCCTGTAGGTCTCTACTCCCGAACAGAAGTCTATGAATCTTGCCTGATATATTTTATCTTACTCACTAACTATTCCACAAAATTAAATAATAGTATAATTGGGAGAAACATAGAACAGAACAGAGCTAAACATTTAGAAACACACATAACTTTATATATCCAAGAGCGATAACTAAAGAGAAAAGCACTCACAATCTAGTAATGCTTATTACCAATGTCCCATCCACCCTGATATTTCTTAAATCCCGAAAGCATGTCAGCTTGTTTGTCCTCTTCTCTGCCAAAACAAATGGCTCGATCTCTCCTCTGCCAAAACAAATGGCTCGATCCTTGACAGGGACCCTCTCCTATCCCCCTTGATATTCCACTTCTCCACCTCCCTAAATTTGCTTCTCCTACACCATTCTCAAAACCAAACCAATTTCTTATAACAAAATAATGAAAACAAAATAATCCAATTCAGCACAATCAAACATAAAACATAAGCTCAAACTTAGTTCCATACATCAAACACATTCAAATAACACACTATTACTCGATTATAAATAACCAAAAAAAAAAAATCCAAATTTTAAAGAGCCATTCTGGTGCCAATTGCCATTGAATTCAAAGTTGAATATCAAGAATTGAGAAAACCCAATTCTCAAACATCAAAACAAAGAAACCCCGTTTAGCCATCAAAAAAATCACAAAACTTTACAAGATTAATTCTGGTGACATTACAATCAATATCAAGAATAAAAAAAAACCAATTCACATACATCAAAATAAAGAAACCCCATATACTATTTCACAGAAAGAAACCATTAAAAATTCAACACACACAATGAGAGAGAGAGAGGGAGGGAGAGACCTGAGATATTGTTGGGCTGTGAAGGAAAGGAACAGCTGAAACAGCTGAGCTGCCAAAACTCGAAACAAGCCAAGTGAACAGTGAAAAGGAGAGCACTTCTATATTTTTTCAAACTAAAATATAGTGACAGTGTCCGATAATAAGATAGTACTCCCTCCGGTGGGATTGTTAACTTACACTGTTTGCACGCATTTTGAGGCTTTTATAAAATATAGCAATATAATATTTTTTAAATTTATTTTTTTCCTGAATAAAAGTTTAGACATCAAACTTTTATTCAGAATTTTTTTTATAAAAAAAAACATCATGGAGCTATATTTTATTGAGGCCTTAAAAAGCGTGCCAAAAAGTGATGTTAACAATCCAATGGGACGGAGGGAGTACTATAAATCTTTTTAATCTTAAAATCATTTCCAAAAATCACGATGTTTAGCAACATATATTTAAGGCAGGTAAATAAGTTGGATGTATTTTATTCCGTAAAATTAAGGCCATTTTCATTTGAATAAAATAATATAAATAAGATTTATACGATAAATTAGGTTGACGAAGAATATGTATATATTTTTCGTTTGATCAGTCATTTCATTCCGATCTATTTAAACTAAAAAAATAACTCACATTTTAAAAAATAATGCTCATTTCAGTTATATATTTTATTTACCTTTTTATCGTCAATAATTCAGTGTCACACATTTTTAATGACTACTTTTTTATATATTATTCTTTATTACAAGGAAAGTTGATTACTTGAGTAACTCAAGTTGAGTTCACATGTCATGTTCAGGTAAATTTAAACTACTTCTTTTATGATATAAATCTCTGTTTCAGCAAACCTAGGAAATTAATTAAAATCCAAATTATAAAATCTGGTTGAAATTGAAATCGATCAGTCATTATTTTTTTTCAGCTAAACAAACTCACGTGGTTGATATTTGATAATGACCACTGGACTGATTCTGTAACATTCAAATTGAGCTTCTGCCATATCAAATGCTGAGTGAGTGCAACTGCAGCTACACTGTTATTGCAATGGATATGATGCTGCAATCTAAAATCTAAAATAAACCAACACTTGCTAGTTGCTATGCCTTTTGTGGTGGACACTAATGATAACTAATACTTCAATATGATACTCAAGCTAGGGAAAACCTGATCTGTCAAGGGAGTTCAGAACAGCTACTCTTCTGCATGCCTGAATTACTACATACATCAATTGCTTGGATTACTGCAAGTTGAGACGATTCCGCTAATTATACTTATTCAGCTTGCTGGTTTATTTCTGCGAGTCTAAACAAAACCTTCACCTGTATTACTTGAAGGGTGGTTCATGAAAAATGTCTACTTGCTCAGAGGTTTGAAACTTAATTGGATGCATCTAATCCAATTAAGTTTCTACCAGTAAAATATCAAACTATCAGAAGGTACTTTGGTAGTTCAGATGTTCCTAGGTCTACAATTAACTAAAACTGGCTAGGATAGGATGTACAATGTCTGCTTCGTTACATCTTCTAAGACTTAGCCGCACAGAATGGAGCGGATCCATCACATAGAACATATAGCACAAAAGCCACACTACACAATAGAATATCACAAGACTAACTGCAATATAACCATTTCCACTACTAACATACAGATCTGATGCCAGCTGATGCCTTCGACCAGAAAGACTCTGCTCAAGAAATATCATAAAACCTACCACGACAACCGTTTTCAATTCTACTTACAATACAATCCTAACTTATGCACTCAATCGGAAAAAAACCTATGCTTAAAGAGAAAAAGGCTGATTAACAACCAACAGGTATCCATTGGTGATAATGAAAACAACAAGTTTTATTATCGATAATAAAGTTGTATTAGTTGAACAAATTAATGAGCAACATACAAAACATACAGGTTAACCAGTAACCAAAGTTAAAAACAAACATACAGGTTAACTCCAAGCATATGCTACAGGCAATAGTTAACAGAAACAATCCACATGAAGACAAGATTGAAGAATTACTTATTGTCATGCACAACATTCCAACCGCGAAAAATAATAAAAGATTAAAGATAACTATTACGAAGCCATGATATGTTTGGAAATGAAATGTATTAATAATTAGATGATGAGACAAAAATGTCAAGAATTTGCAAAACTTTCGGAACATCATCCCCAATCACATATCCAAGATTGTATCTGATACAACAATTGACTCATTGTAGCCCAAATTTAACAGGGCAATCCCTACCACCCTTCCATAGATATACTAATACGTTAGCTAAGCAAATTGATAGATAAGCCTCTAAAAGCTAAACTACTTATTCTTGACCGTAACACCAAGCTCACCTGCAACAATCAATGTCGTAGCCATATCCAAAAACATTCCATGCTCAACAACACCAGCAAGCCTCAAAATTTCATCACTAGCAACCTTCAAATCCCCAATATCTTTCTCAAAATACAAATCAATTATATAATTCCCATTATCCGTAACAAAAGGTTCACCATTTTCAATAAACCTCCGCAGCTTAGCAACACACCCTGCATCCATAAACATCATTTGAAGCCTCTCGAGAGTAAATTTCCAACAAAAGGGCACAATCTCAACCGGCATAGCCAATCCACTCCCACCTATATGCTTAACCAATTTTGTTTCATCGACAATTACAACAAATTTCTTGCAAGCACCTTCCACCATTTTCTCCCTCAACAAAGACCCACCTCTCCCCTTAACCAAATTTAAATAAGGATCAACCTCATCTGCCCCGTCTATCGCGAGATCAAGAACCGGGTAATTATCAAGATCAGACAAGGGAATTCCCACCGAAACAGCCTGCTCATGAGTCTTTTTCGACGTAGGTATTCCTACAATGTTCTTGAGCTTGCCTTGTTGCAAAAGCTCCCCAATTCGAGCCACAGCATGACAAGCTGTAGACCCGGTTCCTAACCCCAAAACCATACCCGATTCGACAAATTCCACAGCTTTGTAAGCTGCAATCTTCTTCAATTCATCTTGGGTCAAAATCACTGGTGATTGTGGAGAAGCCATTTGACAAGAATCAACTTTTGGCTTGTTAGTCCCAATAAAACGAGGGTGTGCAAGAGCCATGTTATCAAGAAAATCAATAAAGATTGAATCTTTACGCAAACAAAATCAAGGGTGTGTATAAAAACCGAATCTTTAAGAAAATTAATTGATGGGTATAACTAAAAATCAAATCTTTATGAAAATGAATTGATGGGGATGAATAAAAATTGAATCTTTATGAATAAAGATGATTTGGGAGTCCAAAAATGAGTGCTAATTGCTCAAGGGCTATAGCATTGCAGAGGGGGGATAGAGATTAGGGTTTTGAGAATCAAAAAAGAGGGGAGGATAGTAAAAGAGGAAGCTTTTTCAACAATGAAGAAAGAAGCTTTTGTGGGAAAAGAGAGATATGGGAAAGATTGCAAATTGAATTAGTGGTGAGAGGATTGGATTGAGAGAAATGGGTGATGGTAGGGTTTTGGATTGTTAGGTTATTGAAAAACTTGGGACTTCTCTTGTGTGCATATTTTTGGTGTTTGGGCACTTCAATTTATAAAAGAAGATTGGTGGGATAGGAACCCAAGAGGAAACCGGTAACCGGAAATTACAGAGGTTATATGCCTCCGACAAATTTTGAGTATTTATAAGGAATTTAAATCTTTATTTTTGAAGTAACATATATGATGATTCGATATCTTTAAACATAAAAAGCTAAACAAATCTCCAATTTTGAAATATAGAATATTAAACGTCATTTGAAATGTGTAACTCAAATAAAATTCAAATTGAACTTTTTTATATATTTATAATGTTATTTTATCAAATACAAAATTTTAAATGAAAATCAAATTCTAACTTTTTATAGATGGATAATGTCATTTGATACAGAATTTCAAATAAATTTACGAGTTATTTCTTGTATTTAGTTGTGTGTAAATATTACTACTCCCTCGGCCCCTGAGCATATATATTGAGAGACGGTAATGCTATTTTAATATTTCTGCAAAATATAATTTTATGATTTAGTAAATTTGTTGTTTCTAAATAAAATTTGTCATTAAAAATTTTATTCATTAAAAAGTAAAAATATATAAAATAAACTAGAATTTATTCATGAAAAAAATAAAAAATATATAAAATTAAATGAAAGGGCGGAAAATATAAATTATTGTTGCTTTGGAACTTGTAGTGTGTAAGAAAAGAATCATAAGAGAGGTCATTGTCTCTGTTTGAGACAAGGCATGGGCCTTGCTTAACATAGCCCCCATTCTCCGCATATTCCCAATTCACTGGGTGTCTAGATTCCTTTCATTTGCATTTAATTATATCAGCATTTTGTCCTCCACTCAACTCATTCATTAGGTCCTACCTTTTCCGTCTCAAATTAAATTTATGTGGCCCGTTAAATTTTACTTTAAAAAAGTTATTATTCTCGTATGAAATTTTTCTAAACGAGTAATGTAGAGTTAATTTTTCATTTCAAAAAAAAAATTGTTGAGTTAATTTTTGATTTCACTGAAGTATATATAAAAAAGTTCACCAAAAACAATTACTAATATTAAGAATTTTTTACATACAATTCTTTTTTAAAAAAATAATAATTCAATAAATAACAGTCATACGACATCTACAAGAACGACAGAGTCGAACAAACATAGAATAGATTAACATAGAATAGATTAACACGTCTGTCTTCGTACTTAAGATGAGACAAATAAGCGGTGTTGAAATTGACGATGGTCTATTTATAGATCCTTACTCTGTGTTCACTACCTTTTTCAAAAAATCCGTTTGAGCTATCAACCACAAATGTAATTACCGTAAGACTTTTATCGAAATCCAAACCAACTTTGACAAAAGAAGGAGAGAAAAATCACACGCTCTCACTAGGGAGAGAGATCAAAATAACACACGAGAGAAAATTCAACTGCATACTAAGATGATTAGATCTGCACCACGAAACTACACTAGAAGATGATCAATCCACTCACAAATTCAAAAATCCATCTGAAAGCGAATAAGAGCGAAAATGAAAAGTTTCGATGATATAGATCTAAGATAACTTTGCCCAAAGAGGGAGTTTTATTGAGAAAATCAATGAAACAAATAAGAGCAAACAAAGAACAAGTAATTAAACGGAAGGATTTGGGGCTTTCCAACGAAAAATCGGTGAAAGCCCCGTCGGGATGTGAAAAGAGCGAGGCGGCTAAAGAAAAGAGAGAAGAAATTTGGTGCAAAATATCACATGAACATGTATAATAAATTAATTATAGCCTCCACGAGTGTTTATTTGTCGGCGTTTATTATAAATTAAAGTTTCTTTTGATGTTTGGCATTGTTAGAGCATCTTCGACCATACGAATTAAAAAGAGTTTTTCAATATTTATGGGAAATTATTATAAATTTCATTATCAAATTTCATCAAAAATATTTTATTTTTATAATATAAAATATTAAATAGTTATCTAATTTTTAGGCCCTTCTCTGACAACACTAACAGTTTTCATCAAAACTTCGGGACAATCCCACCGTTTAATTATCACTTGAAACTAGCCACCTTAGAATTGACCAAATATGAGTCGTGGTTTGGACCCATAATGCTCAGCCTGCACTTTGGTTGACATTAATTCTAAAAATTCAGCTGAATTAAAAGAAAATTTGGAATCAGAATACTATCAGATTACAGTCAAACAATTTGAAGGTCCTTTAGACACGCCATCCTCAAAAGTGTTTTTCAGTTAAGAATTTTAATTATGGACAAACGAAATTGTTCAGGATTACAAATGTGAGTCTTGATATTTTTCAGAAATATATTTTTTTAACAACTTAGGATATTTATATTAGTATATTAATTTTTAAGTTAAATAATTTATTTTATATTTATCTGAATATTAATTATATAAACTTTTATTATGTTATAACTAAAAATAAATTAATTATAACAACTTTTGTTTCACATCATATTTCTTTGCTTTGTCATTTATCACTCTAAAAGCCACCTTTTTTTTTAAGTACTCTAAAAGCCACCTTAGAATCATTTTGACCAAAGACGAGTCCTTCGTTCTGACCCGTGATATATACGTCTCCAACACTTTCGTTCGTTGACAATTAAATTTGAAATTCAGCTCAATCGAAAGAAAACTTGGAATCAGATTACAGTCAAGCAATTTGAAGCACGGACTTCAAACACGTTTAACACAAGGGGGAAAGGGTGCAATTTAGGCGCATACTATGATCTTAAGTTTGGTTGAACTAAGAGGAATTTAAATTTACGATTTATGATTTAACGTATTTAATATGATTATAAGTTGGGAGTTTAAAATGTTTGTGTACTTAATTTTGATTTATTAATAATTTATAAGGATTTAAAAATATAACAAAAATATAACAAAAATAAAAATAATTTATGGATAATTTATGATTTATGAGTAATTTTATAAAAATAAATTACTGAAAATATCATCTAAAACTAATTTTTTATTTTAAATCAGTTTCTGACTTATATTTTTTTTAAAATTAATTTTTAATATATTATACAAACAATATTTTTCAATTTAAAATTAGAAATCGTTGTAAGCTGACTTCAGCTCTAAACAAAGAGGTTCGAAATGATTTGTTCGATTAACTTTTATCTACTTGCTTCAACTTATTAAAATGTGATGATATTTATTTTTGCTGTATTAATTTTTATACTTAAGGTAGATAACATTCTAATAATCTATCTATTCCAAATGATAAGTAAAGTTAATTTTGCGTGCAAATAGTACATTCGAAATGAGATTTTCGCCCTTATTAAAAAGAAAAGAAATTAGATATTGGACCTTCAAAAAAAGGAAAAAAGATTAGATATCCGACATGTTCAGGGCCGTAGTTTATAGCCCATTAGAAAGAGCCTGGGTTAACTTTCCTGTGGGCTTGAATAGGGAAACATTTAGTTAGTGGGGTACCTGTGTGTGGTCCAAAGCTCGTGTTGGGCTGACCCAATCCCATCCCCTGCCGGTCATAGTCTTCTGTCATAATCATCCCAATTTTAAGTTTATGAAACATATTAAAATAGTAATGCTACATATTTTAGTTTCTTTTCCGATTGACGTGATGAAGGGGCGGCTGATCTTAATGAAAAATATTTTCAATTATTTTTGTCAAATTCTAGTTGACGATGTTGGATAGGTTTAACTTATATTAGTGATAATTGGATTTCCTGTATGCACATAAACTATCCAACTCAGTCGTTTGTTTAATCAGACGATTGAAAAGAAATTCTAGTCAAGGGATAAGATCCGCAGAAGAAGAGAGAGAAAAAAAGAAGAAACTGTTGGAAAATGTGGGTTTTTCACCTCATATTGTTATGTCGATTTTGAGTCACATATTTGAGAAATAATTGTTGTGTGCGCACAACGAGTGACGCTTAGATAGCGTTCTTTTTCTAGACATTTTTCCAAGGCATTTTGAATGAGATAAATTAAAAGTATCCAAAGTTGGTCTCTTGGAAATGAAAAAATAGGAATGTGTTAGAAGTCCCACATTGACATTGCAAAGGAGAATATCTGATTTTATATAGCAAAACATTCATGGAGTACTCACATGTGTTGTCAATATATTGCTCCAACACCCACGGTGCGCGTGCAGGGGAGAAATCTAGATTTACATAAATCACTTGCTTAAACTTGAAATTTTCTCAGTTTGAAGAGAGTTGAGCAGGGTCTTTCTTTGAAAATTAGTCCCAGCCTCTCTGCAGAGTCAGGTGAGGACAGTAGGACACCTCTCAAAGTTTCAAAATAATAGGAGTATGTCACTCAGAAGAAATAGAAACACAGACACATGATATGTTTTCTGTTGCTTCGTGTTTGGAAGTTATTTCCCATACTTATATACTCCTATTTGCACATATTTTAATGTCAAAAGTCTGAGATTTAAGGGCAGGATGAAGTGTACTCTCCTGAGCCTCAGTTTAGTACGTGCACAGTGTAAAGTTTCAAATAGTGACATGTTTTTCAAAATTTAACCAGACAGCTATCTTACCAGGATAAAAAAGCAAAAAATTCAAGACAGCTGTGGTATGATTCGGAAGAATGATACTGTATGAGCATGTAACGTAGGGTTTAGCTGCGAACTGCAAACAGGAAACAGGTAAGTGTAGAAGTAGACACTACACGAAAACAAGGCTAATAAGTTCGATTAAAATTTGATCCTACTTTACATGAAAACATGCATGGTATTTAATTTAATCATTTATAATAGGTATATATCAGATTCTGAGCCCTATGTTAACAGCATATATTCAGTGGAAAAAAACATTGGAACAGTTTGATCTTAAGTTTTTGATGTATATACAGGGGTGCTACAATATCATTCGGTGGAAAATTGTCTAACTTTAAATTCTTCACGTTCAACGCTTTTTTTTCGTGTCGCATATGTTAACAGCATACAAGTGTTGCACAGTTTGATCTTAAGTTTTTGATGTATACACAGGGGTGCTACAGTATCATCTAGCGGAAAATTGTCTAACTCTAAATTCTTCACGTTCAACGTTTTTTTTTTCGTGTCGTATATATGTTACTAACATACATATGTTCTGGACTATCTTTATAATATGGCTAGTTGAAAAATAAAAGTTAATAAAGCGGGGGTTATATTTTAGAAAAATATAACATATTTCGATGTATAGAGTATTTAAGAAAAATTATCATCAGCATGTTGAAGGAGGAGGGAGGTCTATAGTGAAATGGGCAAATGGCAAAATTTAGGGCGTGTTTGGCTAACAAATAAAAGCACTTTTTTTTAACAATAAGTAAGCTTTTGGTTTTCTTGACCATTTGTATAAAGAATTCAGATGCCCTTATAAAAACCTAAAATTCTAGCTTTTCTTTCAAGACTTCTACTTATTTTCTAAACACTTTAATAACTTATAATTCTTAATTTCTCACATCTATTCCAATTTTTTATTTTAAGCAAGAAGTCGTTTTGCTTAAGCTCATCCAAAAGACCCCTTAAATTAACTGGAAAATTTGAAATAGAATTGACAAACGATATGACAACACAAAAAACTTAACATAGAGCTCAGATTTTACAGAACACTTACCCTTTCGGTCCCACAACGGTGGGAGTGATGAAAACAAGCTACTCAATCTCTATATGTAGCCAGCTATGGCTTTTGCTGCAGTATCTTTCAGGTCCTCTGGCTTCAGAGTTTCAATAGTATTTTTTATCTCTCTCTCTGTCTCTCTCTTTCTCTCTCACTTCATGCTGCATGTGAACAAGGACGACCTTGCCAGTGGAGCTTCAAACGAAACAAACCAAGATGGCAAAAAACAACTAAATCTCAAATTTTGATTTTGGTTGTGAACTTATTTGGTAATTACAGGAACCAGATTGTTGAGAAGCAACTCTTTTAGTTAGGGTTGGGGAGTCGGCAGAATAACTAAATATGAAACAAACTAGCTAGTAGGTTAAACATGCATGAAAGCTGTTGAGAAAGGTGATATATGTGGGTACTTGTCATGAGAACAAGAACTTGTAGTACATGTGTTTTTACTGTATGATTAGCTCCAGTTTCTAACTAGGGTTTCAATAGGAAGGAAAACTTTGTAGTCTTCAAGTGCTTGAATGTTTCTTTGACCCGGATTTGTTTTCAGAATTTTGTTCACGATGCATACTCAATTTCACTAGCTAATCATGTCTCACCAACATATATACTACTCCCTCCATCTGTCCCGGACAGCACTTTATTATGAGATTATTATAAAATATAGTTTTTTAATATTTTTTTAAATTTTGATTATGGAATAAAAGTTTAGACATCAAATTTTTATTCAAAAAAAAAAAAAATTTTAGAAAAATATTATAAAACTATATTTTAAAGGAGTTTTAAAATGCGTGTCAGAAAAAAACGTATATATTTAATTGGGACATAAAAGTAGATTTTAATATTATTTCTGAAAAGAAATTCATATTAGGTTCTGCTTCAAACCCTAACTGATACCGGAAAAGGTACTCAATGATTTCAAGTATCTAGGTTTAATGACCCAATAAACAAATGTTAAAAGATAATTTGTGGCACGTATCTGTAAGATCTTGTACTCTTATAGGTAATTATAATAATTATTTGTAATTAAATGATAACAAGATTCGACAAGGGTTGTTAAAATTAATTATGATTGATAATGAAACAATGATTTATAACGGAATAAGGTTTATAATTTAGGACTTGGACTGAGATTAATTGGGAATTTCAGATTTATTCGTAAGATTGAAGAAACATCAAACAAAGACGTGATTCTTGAAAAATAGGTCCCTTCACCATCACCATAGGTTTCTCATTCCAAGATTTCACCATAATGGACCACTGCATATGTGGTATTGATATTGTCGATATCAATTATAAACATGACGAGACTTATTGTGATTTTAGTTAACGGAATACTGAGAAAACTTCTGTTTTCGCATATTTTTTTGTAAAATATTGATTTTTCTTTAAACAATTTTTTTTACCGACAATTATTATTATTAACAATATCAATAATTCTGAAGCATTACATATGTCTCAGAAACCCTGAACACAAGGAACAGAGAAGGGTCAAGGGTGTATTTGAATCACACAGGCCAGCTAGATGAGTAGTGTATTATTGTGGAATATACAAAAGTAGCCCAATCCCATGATAAATAAACCACTAGCATTATTTGGGAGAACTCTTCTCATCACTTGTCACTTGTCAGTGTTACAAACAGCTAATTTATCTCCCTTGCATTTCCATGTCCCCGCTTTTCTTTTCTTCTCCACATCCATCATCTCTATATATTCGCCTCCCCTATGTCTTGCTATTCTGTTTATTTTAAGTGTATGATTTAGTTAAAATGTTCTTGATGTGCATGTTAATTTGCTGCTGCATGAATACTAGTGTGTATAATGTTACTAGGGAGCTTTCTTCAGTCCAGTCCGAGGTGGTTCGAGGGCTGATTACACAACTGCTGGCTCGTTTGTTCACGAACTCGTCGCAAATTTATTATAAGGTCTAAGATGAGTTTCTGATCGAACGATGCAGGGGTTGTGTTCAGTTATTGCCGTCGCGTCTTGGACTGAAGGGAGCTCCCAATATATACATAGCTATTGTATTCCCTCTGGTTCATTATTCAGGGCGTTTGACTTTTTAGTAACTTTAGGTGCTTTGACCGTATAGCAAATATTAATATTTTTGTAACTTTAGCTGTATAATTAGTATCAGAAGCCTTGTTGATAGCTTGAAAATGGAGATTATCAGCTTTCAATAATTAGGGGAATTATCAGTTTCTTATAATTTATTGCTATATGTTTACTAGCTGGTAATTTTTGTAGAAGGTGACCTGTGGGGATTAATATATATTGTTGTGCCGATTTAGTTTATTTAAATTGCAGGCTGTGGAACTAGGGTTTCTGATTCTGCAAGATGGATTCGATGCGGCTTGAGTTGATTCATAATTCTCTGCAATGCCGGAGCTGGATTCCCTACAGCTAGCAGCACTCCCCTTCCTTTATCTTTTGCATGCTTACTTGTATTTCAGTTAATAAAAGCTGCCTCTTTAATGTGTGACAAATCTCAAATTTTAAAAAAAATTCATCTTTTATACTCCCTCCGTCCTAAAATACTCCCTCCATCCTAAAATAAGTGTCACTTTGACTCTGGTCGAATAGTCATGTCATATTAAACTCAGGTTGATCGGTTTCGATTCTGTTTCTTTTATGAAGCTGTTTTCCGATGTATAATGTGATACTAAAGTATTGCTTGCTATAAGAACTTTTGTTATTATTAGCATATGTTAATATCTCTGCAATCAAATTTGTATAAATCATTAATTAAAATTAATTGATGTAGGAATTTTTTAGCATTCGTATAATTTGTTATTAGCATTCGTTAGTATTTCTTCATTCAAATTTGTATACAGCATTTAAAATCAATTGTATGAACTTTTGTTATTAGCACCCGTTAACATTTCTTCAATCAAATTTACAAAACACTTGAAATCAAATCTTAGATATTTCACTGATTTTACCGGACATATAAGCGAAGGTAATGAGAATATGAAAGACTTAAAATCAAGACCTCTCCTGATTATCACCATTCCAACACTTTTTTATTCTCAACAATCGATCAATAGAAAAACCCGGTTGGGCAAAAATCAAGTCTCTAGTATCCTTCACAAGTATTTACAGTGTCATGTTCATAAAATTCAATGCAACCACGAACGCCGAATGCGAAACACAGATCATCAAAAGAGCTAAAACACCCAAGGCCAAGCTGGGCCTGGTCCGCATCAACAAATTCTGCAAAAACCCTAGTGCTTCACTCACATCCAGCTTATAGCTCTCTTGATAATATTGCTTCTCCCACTCCATCCAATCCGTTGGCAGCTCTTCGCTCTTCTCACTCGACATGATATCATGAATCCGCATTCTCAAAACAATCATATTCTCATCCACCATGTTGCCCTTGTACTTTTTGTCTTCTTGATTATCTCTTTTAACCGCCATGATAGCTGGTCGTCTCTGATAAGTGATTGTTCTTGCACTCCTCGTCTTCGTGGAAAATAATAAACGCGGAGGCGGGAGTGTTGATGGAATGAATGAAGATGTTTGCATTTCGAATTTTGGTGTAATTGATTTTCTGGTTGATTAAGCAGGAGGAATTAATGAGGTATGTTGCGTGCTTATGAACTTTGATAAGTATCACTTGGTATTTATATAGAGCTATGTTTAATTAGCTTGAGAAGTAGTCGTTATAAAGACGTTAATCTGGACAATATTCGAGAAGGTCGTCAAGTTGACTTGCTATAAAATTAAAGCTAATAAGATATGTAATGACACAATTTAGATTTTGCATGTTTTTAGGAACAATTCGCAAAAGATCTGATGATTAGTTCATAACTTTGAATTATTTTTATTTTTCACTTATAATAAATTACACGACAGCTTTTTGACACAATTTTTTTATTAATTAGATAGAAGGAAATTAGGATTGAAAAAATTATGTTGGCAATATTATTTTTAAATACAAAATTTAATTTTTTTTGTATACTTTACTAACTGTTCTATATTATTTATAAATATTCTAAATAATGATTTTGAATTATTTATACCATCGTAACTTATAGCAGTATTTAAGAAATCAGAAATCGTAACTAATCTGTCGATCTAATTTTTATTGGAATTTTTTTTCAAAAATCAAGGATTTTTAGTTAAATCGAAATGTAATCATAAATCGGTAAATTATATTTTAAAGATAAATTCAAAATTATTCAATAAATTAGAGATTTTCAGAATACTGGTAATATCTGAATATTATTTGATTACATATAATAGAAATATAAATTTTATGATATTATGCAGAAATTACTTTGCATTTGAGATAAAAGTGCAAGCTCATGGCTCTTGTTCTAGATGATCACATGCAAATTGTAGCAAGTTCCAGTCAGTTTGGATTTCAATATACGGCTTCATCGTGATGACTGACGAATAGCATACTATTCGACTAGGCTTTCATTTTAAAATATTGTATTTTCTGTGAAAGATCATCAAGCTTGGTGATCAAATTGCACTGGAGTCAACTTTCCACAGTTCAAATGTTTAGAAGAATATTGACAGAATATCAAGACCTCTAGATGTTTTGAAACTTTTTACTTGTATACTAGTACTCCATTTTACACTCCTACCTTTTCTATGCCATGGACAGTTGATATGAATTTTTATTTTATTTCAGGATATTATTGTATTCTAGAAATGTAGTAAAGTGTAAAGGTCGATTGTTTTCTTATATTAACTGTCACTATATTATATAAAACAGACTGCGAAAATTATAATATGTATAGTTAAGATGTTTTATCTTAGAATTTGTGATTCACTGTAATATATAAAGTACGCATCTATATTGATTCGAGAAAATAAGTATCCAACTAAATAAAATATAATTAAGATTTTTTTAGAGAAATTCTTGATGGTACACTCATAGAATTGACTTTTCTCAATGGTATCATCGCATTTTTGACTTCTACAAGTAGTACCCTCGTACTTTTAATTTACTCTCTATGGTACACTCGTGTACTTTTGATCTACTCTCTGTTGATTTCAGACTGTAAAACAAATTGTATATATGAAATCCTTACGAAAACTTATATAAAATATACCCTTAAATCATGTAAAACAGAGTTAAAATGAGTGAGATATTAATGACAAAGTTTGGTTATGAAGGGACCGTTTGGGTGAGTTTAAAATAAGTGCTTCTTGTTTAAAATAATAAAATAGAGTAAAAGTTAGAAGCAAAGTTAAGACTTATAAGTAATTAAAGTGTTTAGGAAATAAGTAAAAGTCCTAAAACAAAAGCTAGCATTCCTAGCTTTTAATAAGTGCTTCTTGACTTTTTACATAAACGGTATAAATGAGTGCTTCTAACTTATAAACCAGAAGTTGGGCTTAAAAGCCGTAAACAAACACCCTCCAAGTTTGAATATATCTCATACATTTTGACTCTGTTTTACATGATTTAAGGGTCTATTTTATGTAATTTTTCGCAAAGATTTCAAATATACAATTTGTTTTACAGTTTGAAATCAATAGAGAGTAAATTAAAAGTACACGAGGGTACCATAAAGAGTAAATTAAAAGTACGAGCGTACCATCCATTGAGAAAAACCAATTCTACGAAGGTACCATCAAGAATTTCCCGTTTTTTTATTAGTGATGTTTAAAATTGTTGTGACACTAGAAAATTTAAGTGATTTTGTAGATTTTAGATGACTATTTTACAATGTTTTTGATATCTGTATGTCTTAAGATATAATATAAAAAATAATATTTTTGTTAAGGTTCGATATAACGAGAGTTTCGTACAAATATTTAATAACAGTTCTTTTTAAAAAATATGGGTGTACAACTTTTCCAAAAGGAGGTTTTATGAAGACTAAACCGAGGTAAAAGTTATTAATAATCGATAAATATTTGTATGATATGATGGAGGATTTAAAATTTACCGCGAATTGACAATAAAAATCTACACAATCGCCCATATATAAAAGCTGTACTTTTTTTATGAATATGAGGGCGCATTGTGTTATTTTATAAAAATATTTGAAAACAAACGATTATTTGGATCCTAAACGAATTTTAGTTTTACTGATGAAACTAATCAATAGAAATTAACTTAAAGTTATGACGTGGCGTTCCTGAGTCTCGAAGTGAAATATTCAGGTAAATGATGTTAACGTGCTTCTGGAATTTGACGTGCACTGATGAAATTTTCAAACCCGGATCGATTCGAGGCCCACTAATCAACGCTGGATATAACAGACTGGACCTTCACAGGCCTTTTAGTTTTCAAGGCCGGCTCCTAATTTCCCCAATATTTTATTAATATAGATATAGATGGTGTTACTTGTTATTTTATAATTATAATTATATTATAAAAAATTAAATAACGTCATAATTAATTTTGATAAATAGTAAATTATATAATATATTTTGTTGACATGACCAAAGTTATTAAAATGAGGATGGGCATTATCAAAACCAAATATTGAGGTAAATTATATACCTTAGGTAAATTTTTTATATTTTATGTTTTATGTAATTAGAAAATGTAAATATTACCCAACAAAAATATAAGGAAAAAGTAAATATCTAATACTCCAAAACAAAACCGATCAAAAATTTCCTAAAAAAAAAACTGATCAAAATTTTAATCAATCTTCCCAAAAAAATTACAGAGAACGACAGGGAATCTCCCCCATTATTATCTCTCTCGATTAACATCTCTCTGATCATCCTGGTATCAGGTAACATTTGTTCATTTTGGCCTTTGATTTTCTACTAGTTTGATATCTGATTTTCTACTAGTTTGATATCATTTATTTTATGATTTGAAATAAAAAAAAAGAGCCAACAAAATTTGTGGTTTTTTTGCACATATGATACATGCATTAATTAGAAGTAATTATCAGATTCTAATTCCCAACTCAAAATATGATTTTTATTTGATTTTTGCAGGATGGCTACATTAATTTTTGGATATAAATATATTCAGTTATATTCTGTGTTGAGGCTTGGAAGTTCTGCAAATTGTTGTTTTTTGTAGAGGTATGACTTTCTTGATGGCTCTGATTCTTATATCAATTTATAGTTTATGTGTTAAATGAGTAAATAACTGCATGCATGGGCTATGTATATTGTTTACCATATTTGGTTAGATTCTGATCCCAGATAGGAGAGAATTTTAAGTACAGAAGATTATGCTATGATGATTTGTAGATGCATAATCTCCGGCTTAAATGCACAATACGAAAAATTCTAGCAATTAGGAATTTCATGTTCCTGGTTGAGTTATTTTTCTTTTTTGTCCAGAACTTGAAGTATGATTTTGATATTCCTCTGATAGTCCTAGGCTTGTAGCACCTTTTCTAGTTAAGAATTTTTCTATTGGTTTAGTAGTTGATAGGGGCTTGTTTTTTTTTTTTTTTGGTTTTTTGTATTGTTTTTACTTGAGTGATGTTCTGAAGCAAAATCTCTCTGGTATATTGTACTCTCATCATTGTGATGTTTATGATTTGCTGCAAATCTTTTCTCAAAATTTTGATTGCCAATATACTATCAAGAAACTCTGTGTATTTGTATTTGAAAATTATATATGTAGGAAACGGATTTGTTGTTATGTGTTTCTTTTACCTTTGATTCATGGTGTCTTATCTGTTGCAAGGCAAAAAGATTATAAATTTAGCTGTGTTACCTCAGCTAAGATCCTTATAGTGTCATGCGTGAACACTAGCTAAAGTTCTTTAGCTAGATGTTTATCTTTCCTCAAATGGTTGAACCAAACACAATTTGCATTTTCCTAAAACGCGACAGTGATTAAAATTATACAACTGTGTTCTATTTTGCAGAGGACGTTAGCAATCAACTTTAGTTCGCTTGTTTATTTCCCAAATGTATGCAACTGATTGTTTCCTTTAACCAGGCTGCAATTGATTGTTAAATGGAAACAAAATTAGTGCGAGAGAGAGATTCATCTTTGGTAACGACTCCAGCTTTGGAGGAGAATCCAAATTTGACAACAACTTTAGCATCAGAGAAGGTTTCATTTTTGACAAATCCAGCGTCAGAGAAGGATCCATCTTTGACAATAAATCAGGCATTAGAGAGGGATCTATCTTTGATAACGTCTCCTATGTCAGTGAAGGACTCATCTTTGACAACTCAGGCTTCCGAAACGGATTCATTTTTGACAACTCAGACGTCAGAAAATGATTCATTTTTTACAACTCCCGCAACAGAGAACGATCCATCATTAACAACTCAGGCGTCACATAAGGATCCATCTCTTACAACTCTGGTGTCAGAGAACGATCTATCTTCGACAACAGCTCAGGCGTCAGAGGAGGACCGATCTTTGATAACAACTCAAGCATCAGAGGAGGATCCGTCGTCAACAACTCAGACATTAGGGAAGGATCAATCTTTGACAGAAACTCAGGCATTAGACAAGGATCCAACTTCGACTACAACTCAGGATTTCGAGAAGGATCCACCTTCAACAACTAAGGCTTCAGAAAATGATTCATTTTTGACGCCAACTCAGGCATCAGAGAATGATCCATCTTCAACAAATGAGGCGTCAAATAAGGATCCATCATTAACAACTCCAGCGTCAGAGAAGGATCTATCTTCAACAACTCAGGTGTCAGAGGAAAATCAATCTTTGATAACAATTCAGGCGTCAGAGAAAGATCCATCCTCGACAACAACTCAGACATTAGCAAATGATCCATCTTCGAAAACAACTCAGGAGTTAGGGAAGGATCCATCTTCGACAACAACTCAGACATTAGGGAAGGATCAATCTTTGACAGCAACTCAGGCCTTAGACAATATTTCATCTTCGTCTACAACTCAGGCTTTAGAGAAGGATCCATTTTCAACAACTAAGGCTTCAGAAGAAGATTCATTTTTGGTGACATCTCAAGCTTCAGAGAATGATCCATCTTTAGAATTAGCTCAGGCATCAGAGAATGATTCAATGTTTACAACAAATCAGGAGTCACAGACTGATCAATCTTTAACAACTCAGACGTCAGAAAATGATCCATCTTTAACAACAGCTCAGGCGTTAGAGAAGGATTCATCATCAACAATTAGGGCTTCAGAGAAGGATCCATCTTTAACAACTCAGGCGTCGGAGAAGGATCCATCTTCAACAACAACAACTCAGGCATCAGAGAAGGATCTATCTTCGACTACTAAGGTGTCAGAGAAGGATCCATCATCAACAACTACTCAAACACTAGAGAAGGATCCATCTTCTACAACAACTAATGCATCTTCGACGACAACTCAGCTGTTAGAGAGGGGTCCATCTTTGGCAATAGAGAAGATACCTGACAAGGCATTTTTAAAAGTTGATAGAATGCCAAGTGATACGAGCAGTTTAAACCTTCCACCATCAGGGCCGGGTCATAGGCGTTCAAAGAGTGATGTATCATCTGGGAATGGGGGCAAACGCAGCAACGGTTTCCAAAAATGGAAGCATCAAGTTCAAAGGGCTTTAAAATGGGGTAAAGATGAAAGTAAGGATTACAATTTTAATCCTGAAATTTTGGCTGACCAAAAGCGCCAATGGTATCAGCTTCATTCGAATTCCTCGGTATGTTGAGCTAAAAGGAACGAATGTTTGTTAATGTTTTATATCATTATGAATTTTTTTTAACAATTTTATGAATGTTGATAGCACTATATGATAACCCCCTCCCCCCACGGTCAATTTAGCTGTAAAAAGTTTTTACTGCATGACAATGCATTTTTTTTTTGCCATATGTGTTTGTTTGAATAATGCTAACATGTATAATCTTTGACAAAGAGCAAGTACGGTCGTGGACATTGAGCTCAACTAAATTTGGGGTTAAAACCTACTTTAACAACTAACATACGTCATATAGAGCCCACTTGACCTATCTTAATAAAAGTCACTTGCTAAAAAGTAATTTTATCCACATACTTAAGTGATTTCTAATAAAGATCTTCCATTAATAATCCTGTCTAAATTGTACAAGACTTTATGAAATTTCACGATTGTATGGGCTTGTATTCCTTATGACTTCATGCCACTGATGTATAATTGTATGCAAAGTCTGCCTTCCAATATCTGGTCATTATTTTGTGAAATATTATATTCTCTTTGGGAAAATGTTTGTTTAAGTGGATATCTTTTGATATATACAATATGTATTTGTTTTGAGCAATATGCCGCGATATATCTTTAAAATTGACATGGCCCGCTGAACAACTCATTTATTGTGATTATTCAGAAATATTTATGTTGAACCTTCCTGCTTTTGAGTTACATTTATGTTTCCTTTTCTTTTTTTTTTTTTGTTTCAGTTACACTGATTTTTAGAAATTCTCTGCGCATGCAGCAAGTACTTGTGCACTTCAATTTTTAATTTTTTAGAAATCTTGCTTTTAATAATAATGTAAATCTTTTGATTTGATCATCTTAAAAATGCTTTGCAGGGCCTTACATATACAGAACCTACCTCCCTTTTTGAACACTTCATTATTGCCGGTCTTCATCCAAATTCTAATCTCGAGGTTGTGGAAGCTGCATACGCCAGACAAAAAACGTGGGAAATGCTTAATAGAAATAAAATGTCGCCTGATCCTAAGAGGATGCGGAATATGGAGCCTCCATCATTGGAACCTGAGGTTAGTTATCCTATATAATTACTACTTTGCTTTCGCAATTTGAGTATTTCTTCTTGCTGATGTGATATTTTGGATTAAATTGTTCTTCATAACTCTCCATGGTTCTGCATAAAATGGCTGAAAGTATTTTTGTTGGTCAGGTATGTTGCTGAAAATGCTATTCTAAATAACTTTACCACTCATTAAAAACTTATAATGCTCCAGTACAAGATTATTATCTTTTTACTGTTATCCATGAGAATTTTCATCTAGAGCTTTTACCTAGTTTTATACGGATTGGATACTGGAACATTGTTCTCATCTTGTTTATATTTTTGGTATAATGCTGTAACTAGTCAATGTTGAATATGACACTTGTCTCATGTTAACAGATCCTGTTTGAGTATCCTCCTGGGAAGAGATTATCTATGAGTCCTAAAGATTTAGCAGCCTTTTGCTTTCCCGACAGCATAAAGGTTTGTAATTTCTTAAAATTACTGAAGTATTATTACACTAAATTTCTAATTTTCTAAAACACAAGTTGTTGACCTAATCTTTTTTTTTTTATGTGAACACTAGTATTATAATCATTGTAACACTTTCGTAATCCATTTCTTTAAGATCTAGGGTCAATTTGTTGCGAGAGGTATATTTCAGTGTTTGTATACTTCTTGTGTTT
Source organism: Daucus carota subsp. sativus (assembly GCF_001625215.2). Classification (NCBI taxonomy): domain Eukaryota; kingdom Viridiplantae; phylum Streptophyta; class Magnoliopsida; order Apiales; family Apiaceae; genus Daucus; species Daucus carota. The sequence goes on along the minus strand of NC_030388.2, from coordinate 30,335,961 downwards.
CATGCTAAGGTAGTAAGGTGGCATTAAATTGACATGATTACTTTGCGCACCGCGCACCTCATTTGGAGGCAGTTTGACAGTTTTGGCGCTTAAATTTCTAGAAGGAGTTGTTTACATGTGAGCTGACATGATTTACATGCAAAACATTAAGATAAAAAATTTGACCACGAGCCATCGGTTTAAGCTTCAAAGCCAGATTGTGTTTTGATTTTTCATTGGCTTTGATTTTTCATTTTTTTTGATTCAAATAATCTGCTTCTTACTTATTTTCTCATGTTTCTCTTGTGATCACCGTCCAAGTTCCAAATGCATACTCGCCCCTGTTAGAAACATAATTGCTTTTCCACTGCTGCATATATTTTCTGTCATATAATCCCCTCTTTATTTATTCAGCCACATGTATTGGAGAGGACCCCATCGTTAAGTGAGCTGAGTGAAATTTTTTTTGGACAGGTATTTGAATCCAAAATGATTATTGATATTTTGATAAATATGCTTATTTGCAGACCTCTCTAGAGCTAACATATGTCTTTAATGAGATGCAGGGACATTTGAGCACAGATGACTTATCATTTGTATTCTCACTAAAGGTAAATCAGACTCGCATTTTTAAATGAATATCTGAGCCTAGAACTATATCATTGTGCTGCTTTAACAGTTTAGATAATTGGAAACTTACTTTTCTTATTATTAATCAAAGCTTACTATAGGCAGCACATTTTGACAAATTTATCCAAACTCGTAGTACTTATTGAAATTATCGTTTATGCGAGTTTCTTGCTAACGTTTGTGTTTGGAAAATATCTACTTTATCAAGAAAGAAAGCTCGTTTTTGGGGAGTTATCGAGTTATTCTTGTGTATTAACTCGTAGGTTGTTTGCTCCTGCTCCACTTTTTTCTTTTTTGACAGTTGTGCACTTAAAAACACTTCTATACAATAACTATAGTTTGGCTTGCCAGTTGAACAGGCTTGCAGTTTTGGTGGAGCTTTAGACAGTAGACTCTAAGATTGTATAGGGTTCGACCAACCTGTATGTTTGATGATGTGCCTAATATAATATTTTGTGTTAGCGATGAGTCTCTGACCTATGAGAAGCGGTCCCCTTACAAATAGGGATGGACATCATTCCCACCTTGCCTGACCCTCATTTGAACCTCACAAAATATTTATTGCGTTTTGGAGATATAGGGAACTAATAGTAATTTAGGGAACTAGTCATCGTGTACTTGTCTGGTCAACGTAAACTAGATATGCCAAGCTAATCTCATTACCCACTCTTATTTTTCATCAATATGTGTTTTAACTGGTCTCCAATTTCTTTTAATACCAGTCCCTCTTCTGCAATGAATTTTTATTGTTCACGAGACATTAATTCTCTGTAATTTAGGTTGCAGACAATGCAACACTTTATGGTGTCTGCTTGCTTGTAAAAGAAATTGTTCAGAGGCCACCTACTCCACGCACAATGTCAGAGGATTCACTGCCTCTGCCCACTTCTTATGAAGTGTGTAGTCGTGTTTTGACTTCTGCTCCTCGCTGTTACTGTGTATTAACAAGAGCCCCTTTCTTTGAATTACATTATGAGATGCTAAAAAGGTTAGAAACTTAAATCTTTCTACTCTCATCTGAGGACATATATAGTGGAAATCAGAATACAAAGCACTCATTTGACATTATACTACTCTGATGCAGTATAATTACACAGGAGAGGCTGACTCGGGTAACACAGTTTGTTAATTATGTGAGTCTGCATGATCATGCCCCATCAATATCCAGGTCTCATGATCAAAAGAAGGAGAATGGGGATCCTCATAAACAGGAGAGTTCCGCTGATTGGATGGCTACTGCAATACCACTTGATAATGCTGTAGCTCTTACTGCTGCTGCTGCGGGTTTCATTACAGATGATGAGATATACTCATCCTCACCCAAAGGGGAGCATTGCTCTTCAGAGAGAACTTCTACTGAGACTTCAGAGCATAGTCATGTCCAGGAAATAGTTATTGAAAGTGGAAAGAATTTGAAGAGTCTTGATGATTGCACCTCTGAGGCATCAGAAACTCTTCCTGATGGTTTGGGTGTAGAACATAAATTACAGGTGGTAGATGCCAATCCTAGAATACATGCAGTGGATCACCCTGAAAGTTATGAATCCTTGATCAGGTGGTAGAATTACAAGAGCTGTTTTTACTCTTGTATTTATATCATCATAATCTGAGTCAGTTTTTGATATATGATTATATTGCATCTTACATCTTACTTTATATCAAGGCGCATAAAAATCTTGTTTTTGACTTTGCTCAAGTTTTATGTTGGTTAATAATGTGCATTTATATGTTGTTTCATTTGCCTTCGGCTTATTGAACTTACAAGATTTTTTTTCATAAAGTTGACACTGCAGTAATAAGCCTTTGTACTTTGACAGTTCAGTAAGCTCGATGGGCGAAGATGAAAAATTAAGTAGTAATGGCCAAATTTCTAAAGAAGATTGGATAGCGGAATGGGCCAAGGCTAGTTGACTATAAATTCCTAGATTACTAACGTTAATGCTTTTCCGATTGCAACTAAGTATCTCTATGTGGTTTCAATTACAGGAGAACAATAACGCTCTGCTTCAAATCATCTGTGCTTATTATTCAATGCCTTTTCCTGAAAGAGGAGGGGAAATATCTTTTAAACCACTTGAACATCTACAAACAGTTGCTTACCAAAGGCCTTCTGTTTCTTCTCTGACACAAACTGATAAGCATTTAAACAGTATAAGGTGGGAGACATTGAGTGATTTGGAGGTACGAGTAATCTTTTGCTACTAGTTTGGTCAGATGTTCTGATATGTACATGTATGCTGATCATTGACATGTCTGTTTTACAAGGGAGATAAGAAGTTAGCTGCTGCGGAGGAAGCTGCTGCACTCTCAATATGGACAACTGCTGCAATTTGTCGCGCACTTTCTCTTGAAAACGTAACATACTTTGCTTAAATATGTGAAGTTTATGTTGTAAAACAATTATGGTACTATCTAGATGTAGTCGAGTCATTCTATTATGGTTTATACAGTTTACTTTCATATTCTGACGTGACTCGTATCTTCTTTCAGATTTTGACCTTGCTGACAGGGGTATTACTGGAAAAACAAGTGTTGTTCGTCTGTCCAAACCTGGTAATCTCTGCTGTTTATTGAAAGTCTTTCTGCTATTTCCGCACTCATTTCTTTTTTGTTCTTGGTGATTCTATGCAGGGAGTTCTATCGGCTATGGTCTTATCTATTATTCCTATAATCCGACCTTTTCAATGGCAAAGCTTATTTCTTCCCGTAGGTTGAACTTGTGGCAGAGTTCTTTCTGCAACCATACAAGCTTTTCTGCTTTCAGTTTTCCTTCTATTTTCTCTCCGTTTTTCTGATCAGATGGTTTCCATTATGAGATTACTCGCATAATCTGTATTGCAGGTTCTCCCGGGGAAGATGAAAGATTTTCTTGATGCTCCTGTTCCTTATATTGTGAGTTTCCTTTTCCTATTTTCCCCATTTCCTGTGTTTCTACATTTTTTGTGTTACGTCCAATTGACGAGTTATACTAGACTTAATCAACTTGTTGGCCATACGCAATTTTTCGAGCAATTTGAAGGTATCTTATTATTTCTATCATTCTTAGGTCGGAATGCAGCAGATGCCAACTGACTTCAAGCTAAAAACATCAAATCTCATTTATGTTGATGTAGAATGTGACGAGGTGTGTTATAACTGTATCTGCAAATTAATCTTTCTTGTATATGATTTTCTTGAGGCGTTCTTCGCCTTCTCCCTGATTTTGTAAAATTCAATTACTCATCAACATTTCCACTGATTATGTTCAATCTTTCCGTTCTGAATATGTACATCGTAAACTTTAAGGGCTGACGCCTGAGATCAAAAGTAGAGGTTAGAAGGTTCATCAAGGGAGAATGCATCGCCATAAATTAACTTGCATTTACTTTTCTCTACATGCAGGTGAATTCATGCAAGTTACCTGCACTCCCAGATTATAGAGATCTGATCTCCGAACTTGGGCCAATCTATTTTAGAATGTCAAAGCACTACGCAATTGCTAAAAAGCGTCCAGTGTACAGTTACAATGAAACCGAGGTATGCAGTTTACTGATTTCAGGGTTATTTGAAATGCTACCTGCACCAGGGAGTAGGTTCGGGTGCCTGACTTTCAGGTAGTAATGTCAGTTGCAATGTAGGCTGAAGCTGCTGGACGTTTTCTGGCTGTCATGAGACGCTACTTATACTCACTCTGTACGGATATGAGATCTCATACAATTACTAGTGTACGAGCAAACAATGACAGGGTTGGTGAAAGCACTATCTGTACTTCACACCTTAAATTTCAATGCCAGAGAACTAATAAATATCAATTTACTTTTCCAGGTTTCGATTCTTTTAAAGGATAGTTTTCTTGATTCCTTCCCCAGCAAAGACCAACCGTTTGTTAAGGTCTGTTTCCTGGTTAAACTTACCTTTCTGTTTATTCTCTGCGAAGTATAATAATACCTTCTGAGAACCTGATCTCTAACTTTGCAGCTATTCTTGGACACACAACTCTTCTCGGTACTATCAGACTCTTATCTGTCAAATTACGATAACTAAAATCAGTAAACATATGAAAACAACTCCAATATGCATAACCAATCTGAGCTAAAGAAACAGGAAGCAAGTAATGGACATGGCAAATGATCTGAATGCATTCAAAGTCATCTCCGGCGGATACTACCAACTACAAGCTACAGTAAATTGTTTACAATACTTTCTTGGGTATATCATCATCCTCGTGTTTTAGTTGGATATTGATATAACACGAAGAAGCAGCACAGGAGAGCCAAATACCACAACATTTCACCCAGATTCTTGCGTTTTATAGAGAGTCTTTCATGTGTAAGCTTGTTTTTACTGCTGTATATACATCCAGAGACGAGGGAAAGAACAAAAAAAAATTAGAGAAATTAGGCACATAACTTACAAGTTAGCTTTGTAAAATCAGACAAACTTATCCTGTAATCAAAAAGTTGTTTTGTTTCAGAGTTCTAATATGACCCTATTGTATGTCAAGATAATATGACATCAATATGAACACATTACAGCTCAATTGATTTCTAACAAATTAATATATTGTTAGATAGAGCAAAACAAATTTACAAATTCAAAATATGTATACTTGGCGGAACTTTCAGTTTACGCAGGAAAACTGCAACTGCCAACTAATTATTTGTTTAGACTCGCGGTTACATTTCCTAGTATATTGCAATGTTCTGCTTGCTGTTCATACCTTCATATCAGATTCCTCGGTTGCAAATTTTTTTAGAAATTGTATAGCATATGTCGTACTTTCTATAAAAGTTGGTGATCAACAAATCATAATGGAAACGAAAACGTAACAAGCAACTGTAAATTATTTAACTAACCAACTGAGTGTTACGTAGATTGTCAAGCTTCTGACTTAGATCCAGAACAGTATCCTTCCTCCCGATTTCAAGAAGAGAGTCTTTCAGATTGCTAAACATATGCACGGGAGGTCTAATACCCATATCCATCATTTCTTGAAAATATTTACAGGCATCATCCAACTTATTTTCGTGACACAGACTGTGAATCAGTGTTGAATACATATGCATTCCAGGAAGCACATTATTAGCTTTCATCTGATCCCAAATCAACATTGCCATATCCAACCGTCCCTCATTACAAAACATCCTCACAATAATCTCATATGTACTCAGCACCGGCTTACAGTGTGGCTCGTTACTCATTTTCTGAAAAATATCATAAGCCTCTTCTGTCCTCCTCGCCTTAACAAGGTGATGTAGAATGATATCATAAGTTCGAGAATTAGGACCAATCCCACATTTCCTCATCTCGTCAACCATCCGATATGCATCATACATTTGCAAAGACCAACAAAAAGCCCCCACAACGGCATTATAAGTAGGCGCTTCTGGAGCAAAACCACTTACTTTCGACTGCTCAAAGAACTCAAGAGCCTCAGCCAACCTCTTCTCATTACCCAAACCATTAATCAACGTGCAGTACGTATGTGGACTAGGCTTAACACCATTCCTCTCCATTTCACGAAACAATTCAATTGCCTCATCATTCTTCTTCGCCTTACAATAAGCATGAACAACAATCCCATAAGTCACAACATCAGGTTTCAGCCCATCACCTTTCATCTCCCTAAAAACTTCATTCAATTTCAACAAATTCTGCTCTTTCCCCCACCCTTCTAACAAAACCGTATACGTCTTAACATCCGCCTCAATCGTACCCTTCTTCCACTTATCAAACAACTGATGTGCCTTCTCCACATTGCCAGACTTACACAAACAATCAAGCAACCTATTATAATCACACAATTCAGCCTTAAGCCCAAATCTTTCCATCCTCTCAAATGCTTCCACAGCTTCCTTAACCTTCTTAGCTCTCGAATATCGCCTCGAGATCATCAAGAATGTATCTTTACTCAAAACCCCTTTTTGCTTCATGTCATTAACAAGAACCCAAATCATCTTAAACTGCCTAATCCTCCCTAAAGACTCAATCAAACAGTTGTAAGTATCTGTTGTATGCTTGTACCCATGTTTATTTTCAGCCCATTTGAAGAATTGTAAAGCTAGTGCACCAGCATTGTTTAGCTTCTTTAAGACCTCAACAACCAAGAGAGGAGATAAATCAACATTAGCAGAGCTTAAGGCCTTGTCAAAGCTTGAATCTTTATTATTTTGATGATGGGTCATTACAATTTTGCAAATTTTCTCTGATTCTTGAGAGATTTTGGGGCTTTTTTCATCTGGGTTTTGGTTGGTTTTGTCAGTGGGTTGGGGTTTTACTGAATTGTCATGGATTGTTGTGTAGTTTCTTGAGATTTTGTGGGAATGAAACAGGGTTTTGTTTGGTTTTTGAATAAAAAGATTTGATTTTTGGAGTTTGCTTGTACTGCGAACTATTGAAAAACCCATTTTCGAAGAAGCAACTACTGAAGCTTTACCGGGTACATATATCTGGGGAGACGGTTCGAAAATAAAAATTGAATATTGGAATTAATCTGTTAAAAAATTCTGATTTGATAAATTTGTCAGAGATTTTTTTATAAATCGAGAATTTTTAGTTATATCAGAATATAAACGATAAATTTTTAAAATATTTTTTAAAGATTAATCGGAGAATCTTAGAACCCTGCTTACTGCTTTAATGCGATAATTAACTTGATCTTTTTTGTTGCACTTGAATTTAAACCTTTTCATCAGACACAGTTTATGGTTTGAAGTGAAACTTGTCATCTTTCCAAACCTTGTCTTGTAGAGTTCAATAGTTCATCAAGGAGAAGCCATCTGGTGAGTTTAGCCAAAAAATACATTATGTTATCATTCATTGGATAATTTATTCAAGAATGAAAGTACAGGCCCCTTAAACAAAATATGCTTATTCAACATTTTTCATTACAGGAGTGTAAAAAATGATTTGATGTCCTCCACAGTCCACATTACAACACTATAGTGGAGAGCACAAATGTGCTTGAGTATACAACATTGTTGAGTACAAAAGGGAGATTCTTCTCATCATCTGAAGAATTTTGGTGAAGACCGAACGACGGACATCTGATCTATGGTCACCCTGAAAGAATCTGAGTGAAGACCAAAGAATGCACTTCCGAAAGCCTTTCTTGAGCTACTGTCATAGTACGCACTGATTGGACTGCGAGTTCCAGTCATCAAGTAGATTGCTCATAGACTCTTTAAACTCCTTAGCATGTTTTCCTGGCTTCAAAATCTTGACATTTAAAGAAGATCTCAACACATACTAAGGCACAAGAATTGAACTGTTCCACATATTAAAACAAGAATATTTTTGCTTAGGTCAATTCCAACAGATTGAATTTCCAAACACAAATCCTTATCAACAATTTCATCACAGGATAATTATCAAAACTATCTGGTTACAGGTAGCACACAACTTATACCAGGACAGAGCATAAACGGATTTAAAATCAAGTATCAACATACAAATCATTATTATAGATAACACACAATAACAATAACAAAATATTATTATAGATTTCTGTTTTTACTCATCCTCCATTTGAAAGGCATCATACTCTTGGCATAAAACCTGTGGCAGTAAATTTATTACATTCTAAATATGAGTGTATTAGAAGGGAATGAAATTGTGCCAAAAAGATGGTTCATTATAAAATTTAGTCTTAAACACAAATAGCCAATGCAACTTTTCTCCCGTTTCTTCCAAGTTCCGAAAGGAAAAACTGTCAGATAACTGAGTGTTGATAGCTATATCAACCCCTGTCGCTGCAGATCGGTATATGTTTTCTTATTATAGATATTTCCCTCTTGGTCTTCATACTCCTCTTCAAGGTCCGGACGCCACTTGTTCACTCCTTGACGCTCTTGGATACGTTCCCACAATTCTTTGGCTTCCTCAACCAATGTGACTTCATTGAAATTCTTGGTATTAGGAATGCCAAGGCAACGCATCCCGTGCTGATGCCTCCATTCCTTAAAGTGACGCTCATAGGCTCTACGGCCCCAGTAACTCTGGTTCCCACATATCTCACATTTAAACTCCTGACCCAGACCATGAAGCTTGTACAACCAGTAAGGTATAGGCTTCCCATCCCAACCCATTGGCAACTTCATAGGATTATAAATTGGCTGCTCATCATCATCATCACTTTCCGTGGCGGCTTGTACCTCATTCTCTTCTCTTTCTACTTCCATCTCTTGGTATGTCAGAGCCTGCTTCCTCTCCACATTTTCTTTTGTACGTACTATTGTCTTATGTAACAGATCGCATAGCTTTTCCATCTTAGCTTCCATCAAGGCAATTTCTTTCCAGTCATTGATTTGTTCTCCTTTCAGAAAATGCTTTTTATCCAAATTTTTGAGGTGTATCCTTGGTAAGGAAAAGCCTCTCTGCACGCTGAAGAATAGTACCACCCGTCTTGAGTCCTCGTGCTGCCAAACCCTCCTTTAACCGCTCAGGTCCCTCCTCGATGAGCTCTTCCACTGTGCTGTAGTCATCAAGATCAATGGCAGTGTGTTGAGAAGGATCATGTCCTTTGCTAGCCCATGGCTCCTCCAACTCAGTTTTAACCTTTGAGAAAATTGTTTCCAGGTCTTGCAAGGGTTCTGTCCGTTGAAAGAAACCTATGAGATACTCCAGCACCTTGCTCAGATACTCCTTGTATTGCCTTGTAAGCTTCAATTTGCGAGGTATCTTCCCAGCTTGTGGAAACACTTGAAGGTACGCGGAGTACTCAAGAGGCTCTCCAAATTTAGAATTCATATAATCATTGTAAAGTTGATGCAGATCCAAATAACGACCAGAACCTTCCTCGCCACTGAACTCAACCTCGAGCATTGACTCAACCATATCAGTTGCACGATCAACAACACGATGACGCCTAGGATACTCCCGAATCTCTTTCAATAGCTCGTAAAACAGGTTATCTTCGTGATCCATCTGGCATCTGAGAGCCGCAATCTCATCTTTCCTGGCATTGTTGTCATCTTCATAAATCTCAATGAGTTTGTAAGTAGTGGCGGAGATTTGATCGATCATACTGCGAACGCGGTGGCTCTGGTGAAGACGGTCTCTGTTACAAGGTGGATCGTTTTGGAGATCCTCGACGATTGTTCGCTCGAGGCGTTCGACTTCCTCGTGATACGCGCGAGTCACCTCTAGTAAAGTCGCCGACATCTCCTTGGTCTCGAGATCTCTCTAGGATTCTCTCTCGATCTCCCTGGTCTCTCGATCTCTTTGATTTGAGGGTTTTGTGACAAAAGTTGCGAACGGGTGATGGAATCAATTCTTTCCCTCTTCGATATGGTTTGTGATGGAAACTTTCATTGTCTTTGTTAAATTTTTCTCTGAATTCAAATAGGATTATGAGGCAAAACTTTGATTACGAACTCAAATTTTGGGCGGAATCGAAATACAAAGCCCAATCCGTGTCGAAAAAGAAGAAATCCGGCCAGCTTGTCTATATATTCTAACCACCGTATTGAATTAACAAGGAGAACATATCTCTCGTCTCTCTCCCTCCCTCCCTCTCTCTCTCTCTCTCTCGTCTCTCTCCCTCTCTCTCTCTCTCTCTCTCTCTCTCTCCCCCCTCTGTGTCCCCCCCCCTCCTCTCTCTCTCTCTCTCTCGTCTCTCCCCTCTGTGTGAAGTGGTTGTTTTATTTGAGAACAAGGCAAGATGTTAGGCTCCACGCCGATACTGCCCCTTCCGGCTCCACCGATTGATGGGAATCTTGGTCCTCTCCCTCCATCTGAATTGCAAGATAGGGAGATTCTTGATGATATTGAGGAGGAAGCAAGGCAGGCTAGCTCGGCTTCTGTATCTGTTGCCACTCACACAAAAACTATTGGACTTATTCATCCACCTCCGGATATTCGAACCATTGTTGAGAAAACAGCTAGGTCTGTGGCTAAGGTTGGGAAAGAATTCGAACATAGGATTATGAAAAATTATCCCAACAATCCAAAATTCAATTTCTTAAAATCTTCAGACCCGTATCATGCCTATTATCAGCATCGTTTATCTGAATTTCGTAGTCAGAATTCTACCTCGCAGCAGCCAATTCAAGCTTCAGATGCATCTGGTCTTGAGTCAGCAAAGCCTGATCCCTCGGAACCGTTTCGTAAACCCCTTGAACCCCCAGCAGCAGAGCAGTACACTGTTGGTCTTCCTGAAGGAATTACTGGGGAGGAGTTGGATATGATTAAGCTCACAGCACAGTTTGTAGCGCGGAATGGGAAATCATTTCATGAAGAACTCTCAAGGAGGGAGGGGAATAACCCCCAGTTCAACTTCATGAAGCCCAAACATAGCATCCTGTTTAAGTTTTTTACTTCTCTAGTAGATGCCTATTCAAAAGTGTTAATGCCTCCGAAGGGTTTGACTGATAAACTGCAGAGCAGTGTTGACAGCATGACGACCATCCTTGAACGTTGCCTTCACAGGTTGGAGTGGGAGCGTTCTCAAGAGCAGGCAAGGCAAAATTATATCATGGATGAGGTGCGGCAAGAAAGGAAACAGATGGCTAGGAAGCCTAGGATTATTGATTGGCATAATTTCGTTGTTGTCGAGAGGATAGACTTTGCCAATAACGAGGATGATGATTTACCAGCTCCGATGACACTTGAGGAAGTCACAAGGAGAAGCAAGATGTCGACTTTGGAGGAGGAAGGATTAATTGCTGAGCCTGGAAAGGAAGTAGAAATGGAGATGGATGAAGAAGAGGTTCAGCTTTTCGAACAAGGCATGAGGGTTGCTAGTCTTGAAGAAAATGGCTGCGGTAAGCAAAGTGAAGCCACAATAACCCCAATGAGAATTGTGAAGAACTGGAAGAGGCCTGAGGAGAGAAATCCTGCTGAGAGAGATTCAACTAAATACGTTGTTTCCCCAATCACTGGTGAGCTAATTCTGATCAATGAGATGTCTGAACACATGAGAATCTCTCTCATTGATCCCAAGTACAAGGAGCAGAAAGAGAGAATGTTTGCTAAGATTCGGGATAGTACCACTCTTGCCCAGGATGATGACATATCCAAAAACATTATGGGACTTGCACGGACCCGTCCTGATCTATTTGGTACGACCGAGGAGGAGGTTTCTAACGCAGTCAAGGCAGAGATTGAAAAGAAAAAATATGAGCAACCAAAGCAGGTCATATGGGATGGTCATACAGGGAGTATTGGACGTACTCTCATGTATACACCTCTAACAGCTCCTCGACCTTATGCACCCCATGTCATGCCCCAGCATGGGATGCATATGGTTCACCCACCTATGCCTCTTGGAATTCCCCCACCGCCTCCACCCGAGGAAGCTCCTCCACTTCCGGAGGAGCCTGAGCCAAAGAGGCAAAGACTCGGTGATTCTATGCTCATTCCTGAAGATCAGTTCCTGGCTCAACACCAGGTATGGAGTATCTTTTAATTTTATTATTGTACTGCAAGGTTTCCTTGCATCTCTGTTTCAGTAATTCTGACTTGTCATTCTATGTAGCATTTCTGATTGATTTTTTCTTCTTTGACCTCAGGGACCGGCAAGTATTCATGTGTCTGTGCCAAATGTTGATGAAGGAAACCTGAAAGGGCAGGTACTGGAGATTAGAGTACAATCTTTATCTGAGACGGTTAGCCGTTTGAAAGAGGAAATTGCGGGAGAGATTCAGCTTCCTTCAAACAAACAGAAACTGAGTGGAAAGGCTGGTTTTCTTAAGGATCATCTTTCCCTTGCTTATTACAATGTCTCAGGAGGAGAAACACTTTCCCTTTCGTTGAGAGAGCGTGGTGGTAGAAAAAAATAAGATTTTTTGTTAGCAGATCTTCTGAATTTTGACTATGAAAATTACATAAGCATTCGTCGTGAGAGGTTGGGAATTGTTAAATCGGATTTACATTTGCTCATTAATGTCTGCAACCTATTTGCTCATTTCTGTTTAAAATATATCATCTTGGTGATGGTTTAAAAAACCATAAAAACGTGATTATACCTAACGTAAATTTTCTGTTTCACCCGCCAACATTTTCAGGTTTTTATTTGATGATTATAGTCCCAGAGTTACCTATATATGTTCAGTATCATCCAATTGACAAGATTTCCGTTTAAAAGAGAGTCACTAAACGAACATTCTAGGATGGACTTTTATCTTCATTTACATATCAACATACAACAGAAGGTGCAGCCTAGACAAATTTTACAATACTTAACCAGTCCGTTGTATGAATCTCAACTCAGCTGCTGTACTGTTGAGATCGCGGCCTGGTTTCTCTATCATCTACAAGCTTCGTCATTTTTTTTGCTTTATACAGAATTTCAGAGCTTGTATTCTTTATGCGCTTTGTTCAAGGGGCGCAGCTTCATGCTGTGTGACCTGATTCTGATCACACTATTTCTGAATCCATGTAAGTCTGCAGAAAAAAAGCAAACATCTCCTTAAGATATCTTACTGTTAGATAACACTATTTCAGATTCTGGGACTTGATTATGAGCGATTAAAATGTTCTCAGTATCTCGGAGGTTAAAGTAGGGGTGAGCAAAAAACCGAATAAAACCGAAACCGAAACCGCTAAAAACCGCTAAAAACCGAACCGTATAAAACCGAACCGAAACCGAAACCGAAACCGAAAAATTAAAAACCGAAACCGATTGTGCGGTTCCGGTTATAGCTAGGAACCGATCCGAAAAAAACCGAACCGATCCGATTTTTTAATAAATAATATTTATATATATTATTTATAATTTATATAAAATTTTTAATTTTAAAAATTATAAATTACATATATTTCTGATACTAAAAGTTATAATATCTAGCTGGGCCAAGCACTGATGTTTTATGGGTATGTTTAAACTGGGCTTTTGATACATTCGTTGCTTCAGCCTTCACCTTCAGAGTCCATTTACACTAATCCCTAATTCGTTTACAATCGATCAAAGTGAGCACTGAGCAGTGAGCAGCACAGCAGCGACCTAATTTCTAATCTCCATAGCAAGACCCAGCAAGCCAGCATCCATTGACAGGAGATAAGAAGATAAAGTATGGATGATGATTTGCTGCAGCAACAAACTCAAAATCCTCGTACAGATGAAGGGGTAAGACTCGATTTGATTTCCGCTGTAATACTCTACTTCGTTGTGTACTTTTATATTATGTTTAGTTTTAGTCATTTTGTTTTTACTTTTGATATCCTTATTATTTATCAGTACCCCTGTTAATTTTGTAGATACATGTTAATCTGGAAAACGAAAAGGTACCAACTGGTGAAAAACAAGATGAGTTGCGTGATGAGAAGACTAAAAAGATTTCGCCGGCTTGGGAGTATTTTGTTAAATTAGAAGGCTGTCCAGTTGGTAAAGAAAAGGCCAAGTGTCGGTTGTGTAACGTGGTAATTGGATGTTTTTCACGAAATGGTACATCGGCAATGATGAATCATTTGAAAACGGTATGTCCTAAATCACCACTTCGTACTAATATTGATAAATTGCAAAAGACATTGCGGTTTGAAAAAATATCAAAGGAAGATAAACTTCACATGATTAAAGCACACACCTTTAGTCAAGAAAGGTTAAGGAAGAAAATTTCCTTAATGTGTATCAAAGACAATCAACCCTTTAGGATTGTGGAACACGAAGGGTTTAGAGAGTTATTAAATGAAGCCGAACCAAAATTTAAGATGCCAAGTAGATGGACGGTTGCTAGAGATTGCCTAAAGATATATGGTGAGGAACTAGTGAAATTAAAAAAGAGCTTGGCCAATCAAAGAGTCTCCTTTACCACGGATACTTGGACATCGGTCCAAAACACTAATTATATGTGCCTTACGGCTCATTGGATCAATGATGATTGGAAGATGTGTAAAAGAATTTTAAATTTCCCACAAATTGGAAGTCATAAAGGGGATGCAATAGGAAAAATGCTACTTGATTTATTTGCACAATGGGGGTTAGATCGTGTATTTACTATCACATTAGATAATGCTTCCTCGAATGATAAAGCGATTTCATATTTAAAGAAATTTCTTAGAGGACCGGAGGCTATATTGGAAAACAAATTCTATAATGTGTGACAAAGTATTGAAGACATTGCAAGAACTTTTTGACTACTACTTGAATTTAAGTTTGAAGGGGCAAGGGAATTCAACTTCCAAAATTCAAACTAATCAATCGGATGATTCATGGAATGATGATTTTGAAAAGTACATGGATGATAGAGATCAAGGAGGGACGGGAAAGACGGAACTTGATGTCTACTTGGTTGATGCAAGAGAAAGAAAAGGTGAAGTTTTTGATATATTAGAATGGTGGAAGATGAACTCCACAAGATTTCCAATACTTTCTAAGATTGCTAGGCATGTACTGGGAATGCCAGTTTCTTCGGTCGCCTCAGAAGCTGCGTTTAGCACTAGTGGAAGGACAATTGATGCCTACCGAAGCTCGCTTTCACCAAAAACAGTTGAAGCTTTAATTTGTAGCCAAGACTGGCTAAGAACTTCAGAAATTATCACTGATCTAAGAGGGGAACCTGAAGACTATTTACAACTTGAGAAGTTAGAAAATGGTGAGTTTGGTTTTAAATTTTCAGATTTTACATGTATACTGTTTTCAGTTGTCTACTTGTCTGCACAGTCTGCCTATTGCTTTCATTCTGCACAGTCTGCCTAATTCACAGTCTTCTGTAATTATAAATGTATTAGCCTGTTGAGCATTCTGCAGGAGTGCTGGTAGCTAGTTTACATTCCAATCTGTTGTTTGCTGTTTGTGTCTTTGTCGTCATTGCACTCTATTGCTTTTTGTTTGTGTACTGGTTTGGTCCTAATCTCATAATCTGTTCGTTGTTATTATTTGCAGATGAGCTAAAAGTCACTGGAAATACCTTTCAATACTTGGATATCGATGATTAGATCCGAAAAGGTAAGTATGTATGAGAATTTAGGACATCAATGTTAATCTGTTTTTGGTTTCTGTAAGTATCATATACATCAGGCGGCTAGATGTTTGCTGCTTGATTTTTCTGTAATTATGAGATTATCCTAATATTGACCTGTCTCAAATACTTTGGCCTTTCCAGGTATTGATACAAAATCAGAAAGAAGATAAAATAGTGATGCTTGACTTTTTTTCTTTTATTGTATCATTCTCCTTTTGCACTTTTTTATTAATTCCATTTGAAATTGAGAATTCTGGCTTGTGTGCAGATCACGATTTGCGCGACTAAATTATATTGTCAGCAGCATCAATCAGGTTGCTTATATTGTAATATCCTTCCTGTAAAGTTAAGAGTGACAAAACTTTCTGGTTTTGGACCATCAAGGAATTAAGTCAGCTTTACTGAATCTTAAATATTGTTTGTTTTGTAGTCTAAGCGTGTAACTTTGTTCGTATTGCCCTTCCAGAATATAATAACAGTGTGCATAAGTAAAACTTATTTTCTCTTTGCTCTCTTTCTAATAATCAAATGTTGGGGGATATGTAGCATAGACAGAGAAGTAGACTTATTTTATGTTGAAGTAGACTAATTATTCATCTCATTCTTGCATAGTCAGTCTACTGCAATACTGCATATGGTACTAAACTACTAATTGTCAATTAGTAATTGATATCTGATCCCATTTTTGTTCCTTTCAGGAGGAATATGTGGCTGGAGACGAAGTCGAGAAGCTGTTGCTGAGATTGTGGCATTTTATTACTCTATTATCTTGAATTCTTATTTTGGAAGTACAAATATTGTAATATTAATTTCTCGTATTTTGAGTGAATGAAGACTTTCGGTGTTTATTTTTGTGTATGCGGTTTATAAACCGAAACCGAAGTAATTGTAACCGAACCGAGATATTTAAAACCGAAACCGATCCGTAACCGAACCCGCGGTTTCGGTTTTGAATTTTAAAAACCGAGGGTATGCGGTTTCGGTTTCGGTTTTACTAAGAAACCGCACCGATCCGACATCCGCTCTCCCCTAGGTTAAAGGATGTCATAGGCCAATTTTGAGCTCAGCCATCTCAAGAACCTCACAGTATAATCAATATTTTTCTAGATATCCAAGATTCACAGAAGCCTTATGAGTTATGGTCATACCTAAACACAATGTATGATAAAACTTAGACGTATAATGCAGCCTTGGGGGTTTGAAGGGGAAACTCGTGAAATATTGGATATAGATAAATTCTACGATTTCGTGTCAGTTTGTCGTGTTAGTGTCAAAAATTGCTGGGTCTAATAAAAAGTATTGGATCGAATCATCATGAAAACAACAAAGTAATCTAGGAACCAATAATCCACCTCATCATTTTGTTTTGTTTGGTAATTGAATTCCACAATATATTATTGGATTCCATGCTCTATTATTGATGAAGTGCTTGAGCAGCTAGCTACATATATTGTCAAGAACAGGTCTATGAAAACCCTTGTGATGAACCTAGAGGCTCCACGTCCAACACGCGCAGCCTTTTGCAGAAGGGCAACGTTAAAGCAAGGATTTATTTATATGATTGCTTATTATGGCTGTGATTACCCTAATTAATCTTGTTGATTATTGATTAGAGTAACAATTTCTTGTACATGTTACTCCATCAACTTGATCAATGATTGGAGGGGGCATTGATGATCTGTTTACATCCTGAAATATTCCTGATCCCCGATAGCGATACTACTAAATTTCATGAATTTCAAATATTTTGTTACACAATATCGACTTTAGAAGAGTCAAGGTAGGTAGTGGCGGAGATTTGATCGATCATACTGCGAACGCGGTGGCTCTGGTGAAGACGGTCTCTGTGACAAGTAGGATCGTTTTGGAGATCCTCGACGATTGTTCGCTCGAGGCGTTCGACTTCCTCGTGATACGCGCGAGTCACCTCGAGTAAAGTCGACATCTCCTTGGTCTCTCGATCTCTCTATGATTCTCTCTCGATCTCCCTGGTCTCTCGATCTCTCTATGATTCTCTCTCGATCCTTATATAGATGCAAAAGCAAAGTTCTAACCTTAGTCGATATCAATTCGGATTGAATCAATTCTTTCCCTCTTCGATATTGTTTGTGATGGAACTTAAATTTTGGGCGGAATCGAAATACAAAGCCCAATCCGTGTCGAAAAAGAAAAATCCGGCCAGCTTGTCTATATATTCTAACCACCGTATTGAATTAACAAGGAGAACATATCTCTCGTCTCTCTCCCTCTCTCTCCCTCTCTCCCTCTCTCTCTCTCGTCTCTCTCCCTCCCTCTCTCCCTCTCTCTCTCTGTGAAGTGGTTGTTCTCAAGAGCAGGCAAGGCAAAAAAATATCATGGATGAGGTGCGGAAAGAAAGGAAACAGAGGGCTAGGATTATTGATTGGCATGATTTTGTTGTTGTCGAGATGATAGACTTTGCGAATAACGAGGATGATGATTTACCAGCTCCAATGGCACTTGAGGAAGTCATAAGGAGAAGCAAGATGTTAACTTTGGAGGAGGAAGAAATTGTTGAGCCTGGAAAGGAAGTAGGAATGGAGATGGATGAAGAAGAGGTTCAGCTTTTCGAACAAGGCATGAGGGTTGCTAGTCTTGAAGAAAATGGTGGCGGTAAGCAAAGTGAAGCCACAATAACCCCAATGAGAATTGTGAAGAACTGGAAGAGGCCTGAGGAGAGAAATCCTGCTGAGAGAGATCCAACTAAATACGTTGTTTCCCCAATCACTGGTGAGCTAATTCTGATCAATGAGATGTCTGAACACATGAGAATCTCTCTCATTGATCCCAAGTACAAGGAGCAGAAAGAGAGAATGTTTGCTAAGATTCGGGATACCCCTCTTGCCCAGAATGATGACATATCCAAAAACATTATGGGACTTGCACGGACCCGTCCTGATCTATTTGGTACGACTGAGGAGGAGGTTTCTAACGCAGTCAAGGCAGAGATTGAAAAGAAAAAATATGAGCAACCAAAGCAGGTCATATGGGATGGTCATACAGGGAGTATTGGACGTACTCCCATGTATACACCTCTAACAGCTCCTCGACCTTATGCACCCCATGTCATGCCCCAGCATGGGATGCATATGGTTCACCCACCTATGCCTCTTGGAATTCCCCCACCGCCTCCACCCGAGGAAGCTCCTCCACTTCCGGAGGAGCCTGAGCCAAAGAGGCAAAGACTCGGTGATTCTATGCTCATTCCTGAAGATCAGTTCCTGGCTCAACACCAGGTATGAAGTTTCAGTTTAACAATATGGAAGTTTTAATATTATGATTTCTCATTTTTATGTTGCATCTCTGTTTCAGTAATTCTGACTTGTCATTCTATGTAGCATTTCTGATTGATTTTTTCTTGTTTGACCTCAGGGACCGGCAAGTATTCATGTGTCTGTGCCAAATGTTGATGAAGGAAACCTGAAAGGGCAGGTACTGAAGATTAGAGTAGAATCTTTATCTGAGACGGTTAGCCGTTTGAAAGAGAAAATTGCGGGAGAGATTCAGCTTCCTTCAAACAAACAGAAACTGAGTGGAAAGGCTGGCTTTCTTAAGGATCATCTTTCCCTTGCTTATTACAATGTCTCAGGAGGAGAAACACTTTCCCTTTCGTTGAGAGAGCGTGGTGGTAGAAAAAGATAAGATTTTTGTTAGCAGATCTTTTGAATTTTGACTATGAAAATTACATAAGCATTCGTCGTGAGAGGTTGGGAATTGTTAGATCAGATTTACATTTGCTCATTAATGTCTGCAACCTATTGGATATTAACATTTTGTTTTGTATAACTCCTTCGGAATTTCTCAGATAAGATTTCTGAGAAATTCTAACATCAATATATTCTTATTTGCAAGCCTAATCTCCGACATGCCAACAAATACACAAATAGAATGTTCATATCCACAAATATGACACCTTCGTTTGATTCCGTTTAAATTAGGTATATTTTCCTTGTCAAAAAATAAAATATTTTTTCGTGCTTTATTGGCTGACACTTGACAACATGACTGGATTAGCGATGACTGGATTAGCAATATAGGCTTGTTAAAACCATTTTTTAGTTTTCCAGTTATCATGTATAGAACTTAGTTCATATATCAACATCTTCTCAACGCATGCACCATAATATTACGTAAATAAGTATAAAAAAAATACAGGACATTGTATGGGCAAATGAGTTTGCCTACTCTTTCCATCCAAGATCACTGGTGTGATCAATGAAATTGAGATCTCTGACAGAGGAGAATGCATGTGATAAATCTGAAAAAGGAACAAAGGCAGCCGTAAGTTTCCATTGTGAAATAAGTTTATGTAATAAGTTAACGTATAAGACTTCACCAGGTGAACATACTCCTACATTACAAATTAATAACACTCAATAAAAAAGGATATAATGTGGAAAATTATATACTGGATAAGCTACACATTTAGTTTCAGCAATAGTATCACTACCAAAGCCCAAAGGTGCAAGTTTATCAAACATAGTTGATATAGATTGGGAGAAGGTTTACGTTTTTTCAGAAACTTCTGCATTGTATAATTAGTTCTGATTCAGTTTTGGAGATAACTTAGAAGTTAGAAGGGATGACTAGTGAGAACCTTAATGATCAATCATAATTTAGAACCTTGTAATATGATCAAATGCCAATTCTCATCCATGCATTATTTTCTCCACCATTTGAAATATTACGAGCAAGATCTCTCAAGGAAAATCTGATTAACAAGGGCTGCAGTTCTTGGAAAATGAACACTCGCAACTCAGATTCTCTATGTAGTAATGGACAGTGGTGCAGAAGCGCTTAGTAACCCGATCATGGAGAACTCCCTTCCAATGCTGTGGTAATCATGGTCTTTCTTGTAGTGATTCCCTGGCCAGGAGGAAAAATATCAGTGCTATTGGGTGGTGAGGTGCAGATTAAGCAGGTTTCATATAAGACCATAAGTAGTGGCTCAGTTAGCCAGTTTCAATAGTTTATTGTCGCTCATTCTGTGCAATTTTATTTACGAGTCTCCCGGGAGACTCAGCTCTGATACCATGTTAACGTTAACTGATTAATTCTCCTGAAATCTCGAAATGTTAATCGTCAAAAATTGCAGGGTCTAATAGGAAAGTATTGGATCGAAATCATGAAAGCAACAAACTAATCTAGGAACCAATAATCCACCTCATCATTTTATTTTGTTTGGTAATTGAATTCCACAATATATTATTGGATTCCATGCTCTATTATTGATGAAGTGCTTGAGCAGCTAGCTACATATATTGTCAAGAACAGGTCTATGAAAACCCTTGTGATGAACCTAGAGGCTCCACGTCCAACACGCGCAGCCTTTTGCAGAAGGGCAACGTTAAAGCAAGGATTTATTTATATGATTGCTTATTATGGCTGTGATTACCCTAATTAATCTTGTTGATTATTGATTAGAGTAACAATTTCTTGTACATGTTACTCCATCAACTTGATCAATGATTGGAGGGGGCATTGATGATCTGTTTACATCCTGATAGCGATACTACTAAATTTCATGAATTTCAAAATATTTTGTTACACAATATTGACTTTGGAAGAGTCATGGTAGGTTATTAGTTCTATTAAGATTATAATTGTAGTTGCACGAATATGGCACGCGGAAATGTAAAAAACCAAATGAAAATTAATAAATAAATTTTATAAACAGAAAAATAAAATATTGAAATATTGATTAAATATAAACGAGTTTAAATTTTTTATAATAAAAATATATAGGGATACTGCATACATGACAAGAAAGTGTAATAAGTGTTACTTTCAAACAATGTGGGTTAGATTTTAGTTTAATGTAATGACTGAAATAATAAAAATTATATACATTCTCTCTAATCACCTTCAGTGGTTGTAATTTTCATCAATCCTCCCTCCCTTCAATTCGATCTTGAACTGTATATGATCATTTAAAAAATAGTTTATAATACTTTTGTTATTATATTACTAATTTTATTAAATATATTAAAATTATTTTTTCACTCAATTTATTACTTATAAACAACAATTAACCTCTTTAAATAAAAAACGACCAAAGTACATGTTTTTTACAAGGCCAAAGTTCTCCGGTCCATCACTTTCATAATCAAATTTTCAACTAGAAACCGCGCGTTGCGACGGTCTATAAAAATTATATTAATGATTCAATATTAATATTTGTAGAATGCAATGATTTTGTGGCTGTTTATAAAAAATATATTAATGATTAAAAATTAATATTTATAGTATAAAAAAATTTATATTATAAAAATCTTGATGTAATACCAATACTAATATATAGAATTGCAAAATTGGACTATAATTTATGGTGAAAAAATGAAAATAAACTTTTACACGTAATTAAAAATTTAAAGTACGACGAATCTTAATTTTATTTGTGTTTTTATTAAAAAATAATCATGTTCTTACATTGTCACTTTCATTCAATTTTTTTGGATTGATTGTGCACAAAAACATCTAAATTAAATCCGTGAGATAGCAGTCTATAGCTATCATTGCTTGTAACAACCTTTACTGTATAAACATCCTTCACTTAAAAGTTGCTTGAACGGAGCAAACAGATAATGCATGAATAATATTTTCCTGTATACAAAGTAAATCATATAAAAATTAACAACAACAAACATGTCCGATGAACAAAACAAATATTACAAAAAAATAACCAACAAACATACATCACTAATAGTTAATTTATTCATATCATCCATCAAAATCATGTCAAGACTATATTCTTCTCTCGTGTTTGGATTTGTCGACTCCCACATAGTAGTCTATGACTACCTTTGCTTGCAACAATCATTATTTTTTTAATATCGTGTAAACAGCCTTCGCTTATCAGCAAAAGAACAGCACTACCGAGTTAGGAATCGAGCAAGAGAACTATCACAAAAGAGAGGTAAGGTTGTGGTATTGAGAGAGAGTATGTTGTGTTTAGATTATCCAAAACCTACAACCTATTGGGGTATTTATAAGTGCAGAGATACTTGTGTGATACTCTTTCCCATAATTAAATAATCTGAAACAAAATCAGATTAAAACTCTCAAGCTGCTATATTCCATAAATAATCTAAAACAAAATCAAATTCCGAAACTTGCTTCTAATATATCCGAAACTAAAAAAGGTAATTTCTAATTTTTGATATTTTTCATCCAAAAATTTTAAAAAATTAGAAAAATAGAACAGAGCGATGTGAGAGGCGCCACCTACACGCCCCTCGCTTCTCCTTTATATAGATATATATTGATTATCATTTAAAATTATTATCTTCAAGTGACTAAGGATGAATACGACCATATCTTTTAGCCTAAATATAAAGCGAAAAATTATTAGTATTTTTCAAATCCTTTTTCCCATTCAACTATCCATATCTCTTGAGCTGATTGTTACAAAAAAATAGACTTCAAATAATAGAACGAATGAAATGGACTTGGCCGGGGAACAATGACGTTTACCGGTATTTTTGGAAATGTGGCTAAATCATTAGAAGAGAAGATACAACAAGTTATAATACCCGAAATTAAATATAAAAGCATCGATGAAGTATGAAGAATAGATTGCAATACATTATAGAAATGAAAAAGATGGATCGTAAATGCAAGAGAATAAAAATGAGACTATATAAATCATTGTTTTAAGTGTGGCTGCATCTTATTGGATGCTATATGCATGAATGCCGTATTCGTATGAATACGTGAGTAATCTGCAGAACAGTTTTTTTCATTTAATTTTGCATAAGATTTTATTTTGCATGAAACCGATCAGCAAAACGCTCCATCCATGGTCATATATT
The DNA here is from genome assembly GCF_001625215.2 of Daucus carota subsp. sativus. Classification (NCBI taxonomy): domain Eukaryota; kingdom Viridiplantae; phylum Streptophyta; class Magnoliopsida; order Apiales; family Apiaceae; genus Daucus; species Daucus carota. The sequence goes on along the minus strand of NC_030388.2, from coordinate 30,312,644 downwards.
TCAAGACTAATTAAGCAAATATGAAAGACTAGTCTAGGTTCATATACGACTACCACAAACTATAATATCCGTTGAAATATGCTCCCTCTAAATTGTTTACGTGTACTGTTTGCACGCATTTTGAGGCTGTATAATTTCATAATTTTTTTTTAATAAAAATTTATATATCAAATTTTTATTCAGAACAAATAAATTTTAAAAATATATTATAGAAGTATACTTTACATGAGTGTTAAAAAGCATGCTAAAAAGTAACGTAAAGAAATGAGGGGGACGGAAGGAGTAACATAATATTTTTTTTATGATATTTATCTGACATCTTAAAATTTTAGATTAACTAGTTCTCAATATAATATCAAACTCGATCTATTTAAAATCTTTCTCTAATATTTTAAAATTAAAATTTTAAATAGGATGATTCTCAATATCGACACTAGCCTCCTTTCGAGAATTCTTTCGTAGTTAACTGTCTTTATCTGCACAGCACATAACATAAAAATGTATATTAGAATGTTCCAGTATATATACACAAGTGACCAAGATATGATGAGCGTATACATACTAATGATTATTACCGCGTTTAGTAGTTCAATTATATAATCCAACAACCTGGAGCTAGCATGTACGTAATTAAGTACAGCTGCAAACAGAAAAGCTCGTTCATCCAGCTCGTTGAAAATACCGTGTAACAGGACGTTGATTTGTTGAATAATAAGAATTTAATAATACAGTGACTAACTTGTGGCGAAATATTATAAATTGTTTAATGTTTGATTATTGTTTAATAGTAAGAGTTTAACTGGGGATCAAGTTATAAAAACCGGACTTGTAAAAAGACCACGTTCAATCCGGTCTTTTTTTATGCATGGATGAAAATTATGTTTCATGCACAAAATTATGTATAATTTTTTTAATAAAATGATATATATTAAATTTTTAATTTGAATGAATCATATATCCAACATAAATAGCACAAATCAAAACAGTTATCATGTCATTTGTATAAAATCATATACCCAATTTTATAAATGTAGCTCTGGCTTGTAAATCCAGAACCCTCATTATACTTTTCAACATGCATACAATGAGAGATAGAGCAAAAATTAATGAAACCTTTCATTCCAAACCGTCCAAATTGAAATTCATGGTTTTGTAACAGTTTTGATGGGTAGCGGTTCTAATTTTTTAAAAATTGAAAATAACTATTTGTGTTGGGTTTCTTCTTAGCTGTCAAATATAACCCAATCTACCTGAATATAGTATTTGTGGACAGTAGACGCGTTGGTAAGATCTTACGGTATATGTTTACATATAAGTTACTGCTGTATGTAATATATTTGACAGAATTATATGTGACCGAATGTTTTATTGTTGTAGTACACTTTATTTGTGTGCTGACTACGTATTGCTTGCACTATATATACCCCTCCTATGCTTCACAAATCACAAGTCCCTTGCAAGTTCCATATATTTTACTTCTCTCTCTGAATTCAGAAATAGAAAGAAGAATATAATGGGTGTTCTCGACCATTTCTCAGACCTGTGCAGTGTTTCCAGCACCAGGAAGAGCAGGAGGAAGCCTTTTCAGGTATCATCATCACCTACTCTTACCTCTCGATCTACTGGCGTATTACTATGAAATAATTTCTTCTTATTGTTAAGTTTTTCTTTGTTTATTTTGGTTTCAGACTGTGGATATTAAGGTGAAAATGGACTGTGATGGTTGTGAAAGGAGAGTGAGAAGTTCTGTCTCTTCCATGAAAGGTTCATCTCTCTCTCTCTCTCTCTCTCTCTCTCTCTCCCCCTCTCCCTCTCCCTCTCCCTCTCTCTCTCTCTCTCCCTCTCCCTCTCCCTCTCTCCCTCTCTCTCTCTCTCCCTCCCCCTCTCTCTCTCTCCCTCCCTCTCTCTCTCCCCGGACACACAGAAACACATATGTTATGAAGCTTGTCGAAAGATTTCTAAGGAGATTTGTGACAATACACTTAAACTTAAAATAACACATATAGCTCTAGCTCCTAGCTGAACAAAGTAAGATGCCTGCAGCAAAATTACTCTAAACTATGCAACAAAATAAAAGGGCTGAATCTTTATACTTTTTGCCACTAATTTAGCTAGACAGACCATTTCGAATCTTCAAATGTCAGAATACCACAGGTTTTTGAATTTTACAGCACTTTGAACTGAAAATACATACTATTTATTTTCAAATTCCAGTCATTTTCATTTTTCATTTTGCAATCACACAAAAAAAATTTGTTTTATGTGTTGATCAGGTGTGAAATCAGTGGAAGTAGTCCGCAAACAAAGCCGTGTGAGTGTGACCGGTTATGTGGAACCACACAAGGTCCTGAAAAAAGTACGAAGCACCGGAAAGAGAGCAGAATTCTGGCCTTACATTCCATATAATCTGGTGACTTATCCTTATGCACCTCAAGCCTATGACAAGAAGGCGCCATCCGGATACGTGAAGAACGTTGCTCAAGCGCTCCCCAGCCCGAATACTCCTATGGTGAAATACACATCACTTTTCAGTGATGATAATCCTAATGCATGTTCAATCATGTAGAAAGTTAGATAGTGAGTTATCAAGTGCTTAAATATATAGCTTTCGAGTTATATCAGCTGAAGCATGCTTGATACTATGATCTGAGGAAGTATTGTAGTTGTTTAGAATGAGTTGTGAGATTATGCTTGTAATCTGTTTAAGTATTGGTATTATATTTGAGCTTGAAAAGAAGACAGTCCCTCAGATATATGTTGCCTCTTATACGTGATCAAGGTTATTTTTTCATTTTAAAAGAAATTGGGAGAAGCTCAATTCATCTTCCCATCATATATCTTCCATCAGTGAGTGAACCTCTGCATTTTTAAGTTTAGTTTGCCAAAAAAACCAATAACTCGATTTTGTGAAAAATGAAGGCTCGACCATCAGAATCCCAAGTTCAGTTAATAAAATATCTGAAATTGTGCAGACTGATTGATTAATATCAGAAGTATTGTTTTAGTCGAATTAAGATAACAACTCATGTAATTTCCTGGTATAGGCCATCTAAGCGAGTTATAACTTCATAATAGTATGATATTATTCGTTTTCAACTGAAACGCACGACCACGACTTTGTTTTTGGACACGATGCAAAGAGTTGTTATGTTTTATGTCCCTAGCTCCCATCGATTTGGGACAACTCCTAACGCAAGGGCCATGTTACCCACGTTCTTCATTTTGTCTCAAGTATGTATCGGACAGTTGACATATATATGAACATGAGTATGCATACTCTGACACTTATTTTAAGCTAATAATATGTAAGATTTTCAAATTGTTGTCAAATCCGACACTCATGTGTGTGATACTTGACTCTCTGACATGGGGATGGATACTCTAAGCCAAAAATATGTCAAATTTTCAAATTTATCGAATCCCATGTTCGATACTTGACTCTCTAACATGGATATGGAACTCTCACACTTATTTTAAACCAAAAACATCTATAATTTTTAAATTATTGCCAAATTCAACATTCCAACATGTATGCAGGTAACATATGTACTTTTAGCCTAGTCGGGTAACATAGGTCAAGAGAACCCCTTCATCTGCAAACTTAATTTTTCTTTTGAAAATCGAAACAAGCACTAATAAGAGCTGACAAGCTGCGGCAAGTCCTGACCGTCCAGGAGTTACCACGTATGTTTTACAGTTCGGGACCAGAAACTGGTGTCAAAACCTGGGCAGATGATGTCTGAAAAGGCTATTCATCTGGAACTAGCTAGTCTCCACAGACATGCATGTGTAGGAATTATGATAATGTGGCACGTACGGGACTCGGAGTATCTGAAAGTAGACTTTAGGCTTTCTTTCAGTTCTTTGTTGCATGATGGCCTTTTTCTCCGCATCTGAACACACAAAAGGTTACATCTTCAACTTTGTTGCTTTAATTTTGTTTATGAATAGCAATAAAGATCCATGTTCTGCATCTCTAGCTACTCGGTCGCTCAAAATTAATCTTGTTAGCATATATTATTCAATTTCTCTAAATTCCAGAAAAATGTTAGAGATATCAAATTGAATACAAAATTAATACTACAAATTAAATAACATGTATTATACGCTTATTTTTGACAATTGAGTATAATTTAAACAATAATAATAAATTTTTTTATATGTATTTCATATTGTCATTCACTCCTATCACGTCATTTTATAAAAAAAATAAATTTGTATCTAATTTGATACTTTGAAATACTACCAGCATGACTATACTGATCCCACCAAAACCTTCCTAGACTCATCTTTGGACCCTTGTATTCTCTTGATTTCTAGTTTACTTGTTTTTACTCTTGATGCTATAGTTTTACCTACTCTGGTACAAATGATTGAATACAAACTAAATATGAATTAATATTTTTACAAGTATACGGAGATTTATGAGTGCGGGGCTAAATGGGATGAACTCTAATATTGCTATTGAGCTTTGTTCGAAATCTTAATTAGACTCTAATGGATCTTAGATGGATTAAGTGAAATCGGGATCGATCCCGTCATGTCATCTAGCCATGGGTGATGACATATAAATGTGAACGATATCATACAAGAATAATTTTCTGATTCATATTTAATATTTATATTTAGTGATTTATATCGCAGCGACGGTCCGATATTTTTTAATTCAAAGCATGAATTTCACAAATTATGCATGACCCGTATATCCACGCATGATCAGCACCTTTGTTGAAGCAAAGCTGAAACGCATACAGGTGCATGCAAGGGAAGAAACACCAAAAACGTACCATTATAAAATGTTTAGCTTAATATCTAAGTTTTCTTAATTCGTCCCAAAGGTAGATCAAATATATTAAGAGCATATAATTGTTATGGGATCTTAGATCGGATCAGAAAAAGAATAGGAAAAAAAAATAAAGTCAAAAAGGGAAGAAAGTAGTTGCTTAAGTTTTCTCAAATACCTTATTAATTTAGAGTATACTACTATTTATAATAAATTTGCCCTACTATACTCGCAGCGCAACTCTATATATATATACAGTGCAGACATGCAATTAAGTAGACGCACCGTAAATTAATTAGTCATTTTAGTTTCATGAAAAAGACTTCATATTAATTTAATGAACTTAGTTATCTACTCCTTCTGTCCCAAAATAAGTGTCGTTTTGACTTTCAGCACGTAATTTAAGATGCAAGAAAAATATACTTCTACACATTATTTTTAAAATTTTATTTTTCTGAATAATAATATAGATGTTAAACTTTAATTCAGAAAAAGAAAATTTGAAAAATAATATGTAGAAGTATGATCTTTTTGCACCTAAAATTAAGTGAAAAAAGTCAAAGCGACACTTATTTTGGGACAGAGGGGTAATACATTTGCACTTCATATTCTAAGATTCGAAATTATATATAAATTTAATTAGTGTTTGACACACATATAATTAATATAAAAGTTCGGTCCATCAAACCCCGTCAAAATTATAGACACATTTTTTATTCTATAATTTAATAATGATTTAATAATTTAATATATCGTATTGACTTTATATTCTATTATTAATTTATTATGTCCTCACTAAAAAGAATTCTAAGTCCGTTCCTGGGTGCATTATTTTTAAGCGACAAATTAATGACAAATTAATCTTTATAAATTTTTCGCGATGAGCATTTTATTCGCTAGGAATCTATGATCATTATTCATTAGTATGGGCCTAAACATCTATAGTTGATACTTATATAAAAAAAAATTATTGACTTTCATAACCTTGTCGGCTTTCAAAAGGTTTGAACCAAAAAATCTGATGTCCAGCCCATCACCAGTATTTGTTGTTTCCAATTAACCCTGTAGACTTGCATTACAGGCTTGTAACGCTTCTGGCCCACTGTCCGAAGAAAATAAATTCAAAATATTTAGGAATAAAAAATAATATAAATACAGGGTATAGTAGGAAAGGTATGCTTCCATGGGTTTGATTCTGAAAAATTGTGAATAAATATGTTATCAAAATTACTAAAAGACGTTTTTTCAGAAATTATAAAAAAAAAAATATTAAGCACGGTTTTAAATTATCAATTTTTGAGTGAAATTATAAATTCTAATATACATGCATTTCATAGATCTGAGGATTTTGTATCCTGATAAAAAAGCAAAGCAACCATCACATGCTACTATTTTGCAAGAAAAATAAAATAAAAGCGAAGCTGATTATATGAAAAAGTAGAAGAAAATGGCACATGCTAGTTAGTGGGCTTTGGTGGCAAAAAGAAAAGTAGCCGATGAGTCCAAGTCACCATTCAACAAAAGTTTCTAACTTTTCCCAAGTATCATAATCAGATACTTGACGAAAAAATGTAAAGAAATTGTGACTTTTAAGTTCTAGTAGTATATGAAATTAAAGGAAAATAGCTTTTAAGTTTAAAAATACTTGTATTTGTGTGCTGTTATATATCATAGATTGCTTTGTAATTTCATCTAATTGAGTAAAAATAAAATACTCAACCAATCTAATAATTTGATGCATGATATTTATTCATACTAACTTATAATCCGTGTCATGTATATACGGCCTGTAATATTTATTATTATATTATTTGTATTTTACTTAATTTAAGTAAAAAAAATTATACACATATACTTTTGAATTAAATATTTCGTGGATGTTTAATATTATATAAAATATGTGTTTATTTTTGTAAATGTACATGTCTAAATTATTATTTTTTCCAAAAGATGGAATTTATGTCGTATTATGTTGAGTAACTCATTATTACGGGGTCGTTTGAGCAAACTTAAAAGAAGTGACTTCTTGCTTAAACTAAAGGATTCTACTTCTTTACGCAAACGGATAAAAAAAGCAGAAATAGAAACTACTACTTCCGGCAAACAAACACGCCCTACATAAATCTAACGCAACGGAGTACAACATTGGATGCCTATTTCTCTCAATCCGGATCTCAATGAGAAAGAGTGGAAAAAGCAAATACACAAGTTCATGGGATCGCTAAAAGGAGATACAAAGTGCACTTAAAATAACACCGTGGTACCACTAAACTGCCCTTTTGTCATTAAAGAAAACCTAGTTATAGTAATCCACAGTCAAATGACTAATAATATACTCCATTAGTTAAGAAAATTGAGATATTTCTCAATGTTCTTGATGACTTGTAGAGTATAATTATCACAAAAAGTTCTTGTTGTTTGTCTTTTACTGAACACGAAAGCACATCTGCATTAATAGTATCATAGCCAAATGTATCTTTCGGGCAGTATCTGGTCTATTTCTCACACTTTAATCCGGTGCATGTTGCTGCAGATATTTTGTTTCAGTACAGATATTTCTTCCGGGCATAATTATGTAACTTGGGGCTGTTTGGCTAATTGTATTTTTGCTTCTTTTAATATTTTAAGTTGTTAACGGGAGAAAGTAGTTCACAACACATATGATAACTTGCTTAGAATATAGAAAGACATTACAAATAATATGAGATGGAGAGTGATGAAGAATATCAGAATATAATTGATCTTGTATTTAATCCTAAGATAAAGAGAGAAAGTGTTCTTTAACGTTCTCAACAAGAATCGTCTGATTGAGAGTTTTGTAAAAATGAGTCTGAGAAGAGTGACCCATGATAAATGATGAACCCTGAGATCGCTAAGTATAGCGATCTCAGGAGTCATCTTCGTGCTTGCTGCGATCCTTTCTGTAAGAGGGTTTTGGTAATCTTCTAAGATAGCGAAGCCCACTTATGTAAGAAATCTTTAGAAAAAATCAATGTAATTTTTTATTATATTATAGTGATATATTTTATTTATAACTTAATATATTAACATATAATATTTAATATATAGTCACAAATATAATCAACACCATCAAACCATAATGTCTTGCGGGTTAAATAAATTTTATATAATATTTTACCTGTCTAATTTAGCCAACCTCATTGAAGATAAAAACAAAAATTTAAAATTTTATATAATGTGATGGGATCTCAAAAAATATAAAATATACTAAACAATCTCAGAAATTTTTCTAAAATCTTAATTGAATACGTATAATTAGTTGGTAATTTTTGTGAAATGTAGAGATGATTGTAGATATATATTGACACCTCTTGATTATAGTCATGTACTACAAGTTAATTACACGAGATTTGTAGCTCTAATCCACATTAGATATGGTCAACTGTACAAGGAGTCTTGATGCTGTTCTAAAACGAATTGTCTAATAGTAACACGATCCTGTTTTTAGATGCGCAAATTAGATTAGTAAGACAATATTATCGAACCAAGGGTGGCACAATCCCAAAACTGTTTCTGCCAAAAGACAAATCTACATGCGTGATTCATCATAAATATATACTTTGTCGAAACTAGAATGTACATCGGATCAAACACTAGGAAATCATCTTGACAAAAAAAACTAGGAAATCATAACTTTTAGGAAGTCAGAATCAGGGTTAATATAACTTAAAAGCGTTTTTATAATAAAATATTATATTTAATATTATCATGTATCAGTTATGTGATATTTAAGAGATATTCTTAGAGATTATATAAAGATTCTAAAATTTTAATATATTATTTTCACTAGTCGTTTTATAAAAAATATAATTAATCATATTTCATTGATTATATTTGTGAAATCAATAAAATCCTTGATATTTTTTATATAAATATAATTATAAATAATTTTCTTATATTTATATATTAATAATTTTAAAAATTCGGAATCTTGTGGAATCCTAGACACACGTCAAAATCCTTCCATCCGAAATTAACTACGATCTCGGTTAAGATCAACCAATAGCTATCCAGTTGTAAGGTTCGTTTGACTGAACTTAAAATAAGTGTTTTTTAGTTAAAGTAAAAAAGTGAAGTACAAGTTACAGGTTAGTTAAGACTTATAAATGATTAAAGCGTTTGAGAAAAAAGTATAATCTCTGAAACAAAAGCTAGAATTCTTAGTTTTTATAAGTGATTCAGAACTTTTTATATAAACGATACGAATAAATGTTTCAAACTTATAACTAAAACCGAGATTTAAAAACTCCACCCAAACATTATTTAGGTTTTGAGAACTTTTTTTGGTAGAATTAATGATTATCCAAATATAGAATCAAGAAATTAATGATTGAGAGGAGAGAAGACGTCTTCCGAACGCGGTTGTAGGGTGAGGAGATGATTGACATGTTCAAGTTAACTAAAAATGAGGAACCGACTGAGTGATTAATAAGAGTGTGGTGTACTCCTGCCTTAATTAAATCACACACAACAATGGCAGAGACATAAATTGGTCTTCCTTCAATCAAGGGGATTCTCATTGGATTACCACCGCTTCTCTAACTGAAATCATGTACCAACGACTTTTTAAATCTGTTTATTTAATTGTTTATCCGAAAAATATGAGGGATAACAAATAAATATCAGGTTATTTCTATATTTTATGCCGTAAGCGTTGGTCTACTCATTATTAGAGCAATCGCAGAAACAAGTTGGATAGTCCCTCTTTCAGGTTCCGTCCCATTTCTTATATTTTTTGAATAATATGAGTTAGAATGTTACAATCGAGTATCTGTTTTTAGATAATTTCAAGAAGAATTAGAGTCGAACTCACAACATGATAAAGATGATACAAAACTTCAATTAAAACAGTGAAACGGGACACAGAATTGGAATCATTCAGCCAATTCTGGATATGAGACTACTTTTACTTATTTGAAATGGAAATATATTGGAGTCATAAATTTGAAAAACTAGTATCAAACGATGTGATTGTTCTTTCTTCCGAGTATAAACCGTCTTGACCGTAACCAAATCTTGAATTATTTGCTGTCTTATTTTTGATATATCGGATAGAGTCAAGACAAGTTATTTAAAATTACGACTCGGCCCGAAGAGCAAGAGCGTAAAATTAACTTTCTATACTTAAAAACATTATATATTTGAAAATTATAAACTTTCTTAGTTTTTTTTTTTTTTTTGATCATCATAAACTTTCTTAGTTTTATTAGCTTATTCATATGACCGTAAAGATTAATGATATTTTCAAATAATATTTCTCGAATGATTTTTTGTAAGCATAAAAGTGAATTAGTCTAAACATAGAGAAATGGTCAAGCAAGTACTTGGCACAATTTTGACATTCATTTTTACTTTTCTGTATTATGCATTAAATTTATAAATACCAGGAATACGAATAATTATAAAAAAAATATAAAGAATAAAAAGGAAACTAGATCACAACAATAATTGAGAATAAATGAATAATAAACACATAGGTGTGTATCTTTACAACCATTCACAATATTCCCCATACAACTGTATTTCCTTCAATTTTTCGCTTCGCTCTCTCCCAACTCTCCCTCTCTCTTCTCTTATTATCTCCATTCTTTCCGGGAATCTCGGTTTCTTCTTTCTTCCAATCAAATTAATCTACCACGTCATATTCTTAATATATCTGTCTTTTCAGTTTTTTTAAGCAACATACATGTTCTATATAAAAAAGGAGGCAATATACAATGTCAACAGAATATTAGAAATAGAACATAATTCTGTTTAAAAAAAAAAAAGAAATAGAACATAATTTAGAGTATATGAACAATCCTACACTTAATTTTTAGCTGAAAATAGTAACAAAAAAAAAGCATTATAACTAAAATTTATATAAATTATGTAAGTGGGTGTTTGGCAACGGCTTAAAAGTCAGCTTCTGCGTTTATAAGTTAGAAACACTTATTTCGTACCGTTTGTGTAAAAAGTCAAAAAGCACTTATAAAAAGTTAGGAATGATAGCTTTTGTTTCAGGGTTTCTACTTATTTACCAAACACTTTAATTACTTATAAGTCGTAACTTGTTTCTAACTTCTACTCCACTTATTTATTATTTTTTTAAGTAAGAAGTACTTATTTTAAACTCATCCAAACGGCTCCTATATATCAACTTTAATGAGACATTATTGTTATATATAACATTTAATGTATTTTGAGATGGAAAAATATTTTGATGTTCATCATACTCGTCAAATTTTGAGAGACGTAAAATCCACATATGTCATTTTGTTAGAATAATATGTATTATTTATAATACTTTAAAATGATATATTATTTTTAAATATATAATATCAAATATAGTCGGGACCATCAAGACCCTTGCACATCATCAAATTAGACATATCATTCTAGCTATTTTATACGGGATGCTCTTATTTTACTCTCTCTGTCCCAAAATTTTTGGCTTACATGTAATTCTCTTGTAATTTTAAAAATATATAATATGCATGATAAAATACGTATAGACCGTTTTTTAAATCACAACACTTCTTCGGTCTCAAAATAATAACACGGGTACTGATTTACGGTGAATAACAAAATGTACCCTGATTTCCGGTGAACAGTGAAACAAAATAATTTGGCAAAGCTTTATGAGACGCGTTATTATGGTTACAATCTAGAAATTTCTTCTAAACCAAGCAAAGAGGATTAGAACATGTAACACGAGAAACAAAAAGAAGACGAGACTGAATCATATCCTTAATTGCATGCAAGACTTTGTCGAGACCTCTTGATCCAGATGATTTATTCCAAATGCAAGAGCTAAGAAATTGCTATGGAGTGTGTGGTATGAGGCAGGTGGGGGCTAAGTGAACTGGAAGCAATTCTCACCATGCAAACAGACACTGTGTGCCATACCTGTCTCGTTAGATCAGCATTCCACATTCTATGGTCTCAAAACCATGGCTGAAACTCATACAATTATTTCCCATTATTCCCGTAAAAAAAATGGAAAACCGAATCGCGGAGAAATCAAAAATCTGAGCTAATCAACTGAACTACCGATTCATGATTTATTAGAGATTTCTCAAAGATGTTTTTGATAAGTCATGGATTTTTAGTTAAATAGGAGTGTAATTGGTAAAAAAAAAGTTAAAAATTAGTCATAGATTTTTAAAAAAATTAGAGATCTTTAAAATAATGTCATAAATACTTAAATTTTTGATAGAGATAAATAAGTTTGTACATTTGAACACGTTTGGATAATCCAATTAATAAATTTATTTTCTGTGATCCGGGGATATTTGAATTTGACTCTCGCTCAATTCAACAAATATTAGAACAGAAATTTATTTGTAAGATATATAAATTTAAATATTCAAAAAAAAAATCATAAATTTATCGAATTCTCGAGCTAGGGGAGAAATATGAGAGGGTATTATGTCATTTTCAATATAGTTAGTTTGATTTGAAATAATCAACAAAATTCCATCAAATCTTTCAAAAAAAGAAAGGAAATTCCATCAATAAATGTGATATCCACTAACTTTGACAAGTAAAACTAAAAAAAAAATAAAAAAACCAAAAATCCAGCCAAACATGAGCTAAAGCAAACAACATTATAGCAAATACTATAATACCACAAGTGGTGCGTTTGTTTTTAAGCAATAAAAAACACTCTCATTCTTAAACTCCCCATGTAATAATAACAACTCTCATCTCTTGTCTTCATACTCCAAACTCCATTCCATCTCCAAAAAATGGCCGGCGGTGTCACAGCCTTCTCCTCCGGCGACTCCACCTCCGCCTCTCTACATGCATTGATGGGCCTCGTCCAAGACGTGGGCCGGGCCTCGTGTGGCGGCTTCAAGGGGCCATTTAAAAAGGATTGTTCAGACTTGGCCCGGAGGATTGCTCTGCTCTCGCATTTACTTGAAGAAGTTAGAGATTTTAAAGGGGACTTGAGAGTGCTTGATGAGTTTAGTGTGAATTCTTCGAGTTGTTCTTGTTTGGTTGATCTTAAAGTGGTTGTTCAAGCTAGTAAAGGATTGCTTGTTGCTGCCGACAGCTTTGATGCCAAGATCTCCCAGGTATGATTTGTTTATTGTTGAAATATTGTTTGTATCTGTTTTGTGTAATGTGTTGAATTGGTTTGGCAATTTGGGTGTTTTTGTTTTGTTTCGAGATTTTAGTTTTAGTCATTTATTTACTAGATTTGCAAGTATGTGTGTTTGGAGTTTTGCATTGCAATTTTACGAGCAGGTCGTAGACAGTGTACAAGACTAGTTACGAACATGGTCAGAGAGGGGTCCAGGGAGGTCAATATAGTCTATAACCTTAATTTGACGAGGAGACTGTTTTCACGGTTCAATTTGTGATCTAGTATGTATCATGAAGAAATATGGCTGTTATGCCAAGCACAACATTCTAGTTGATTAAATATAACATGCAGAGACTTGATTATTGCGTCAAAAACGACCTTCTAAACTTTAGAATTTAGATTATTGCATTATGGTTTATAGTACATGTTCCGATCCCCGGATTAATTATCATCCTATAGATTGGATAAAAGTTTGTTGGCCTTTTCATCATAAGCTTTGTGCTGTTCTAAATGACGATAAAAAGATCACAATATGTTATATGATTATAACTATACAAGTTCTTTGTGGAGATCATCAAGTATAAAGATGAGTTATTTGGGAGCTTAAACCCTTTTTATGATGCGTATAGATGATAGATCTTCCATTGAAATTCTAGTTGCTTGATACTTGAATAAATATTGTACAGTTACAAGGACAAGAATCAGCTGTTTCGGCTTACATATGACAGAGCTAACCATAAGTATATAGATATTCGTATTCCATCTCATTCATACCATTCCCATTTCCGGTAGCTAGTACATAGTTCTTTTTGGGCAGTTTAACTCGTACTTAATATAATCGAATGTACTCTAGAAGGACATGCTGTATTAAGATCAGAACACGAAAAGCTATAAATTGGCAATTAAGAGTTCTGGTGTTGAATTGATCTAGGAAGAGCCAGGTTACAGAGGCCAGGCAATATGATATTTTGTACAGATAGTCATTAGCGTAGATGTTATTCATGTGTTGGAAGATTCCCTAATAATCCCCTCTGTATTCATGTTTGTCCATGATGTAAGCCCTTTTATTTATTTTTAATAACTTTCTGATTCGGATTTTGATTTCAGGAAGGTGCTGCCAAGAAAATTGCCTTTCAGTTTCAGTGCCTGACATGGAAACTTGAGAGAGCATTGAAAAACTTTCCGTATGATCAATTAGATATCTCGGAGGAAGTTCAAGAACAGGTAAGACTTGAGCTGATGAGCCTTGTTGAAAGAATGGCTTAAACTTTATGTTGACAACATTTTATCAGTTGAGCTTGTTTGTCATACAACTGGTTTCCTTTTACAGGTTGATCTTGTAAGAGGGCAGTTGAGAAGAGCAACAGAAAAATATGGTGGCTCACTGACTCCGAGTAGATTGTCACGTGCTTTGTCCCAGCCATTAGATAAAGAGATCGATCCATTACAGTCAAGGAACAGGATAATCGGGAGCTTACACGTAGAGAGTACAGGTAGCATCGATCATGAAGTTACGGAAAAGGTGGAAGTTTCTCCGAGAACAAATTCTTCAAAAGGATATGGATCAGATCAGATGATTCATAGGTTAGAAAGGAGGGGAAGCTCCTCTGCATCTTCCGAGATCTGTTTGTTGGACAATGCTGATGCTGATGATGGAGAGAACTCATCCCCAAAAAACTCAGAGGAGAATAGAAAGCCCAGTTCTCCAGTAATTCCTGATGATTTTTTATGTCCGATTTCCCTTGAAGTGATGAGGGACCCTGTTATAGTGGCCACAGGACAGGTAAATTTTGCGGCAAAACTGCAAATATCATAAATATGTTCTCTGTTATATCTTCCGCTTTTTGACTAATTTCATATGTACTTCCTTTCTAATTCCATCTTCCTCTTTTTGTCCAGACATATGAGAGATCCTACATCCAGAGATGGATAGATTGCGGAAACACAAATTGTCCAAAAACTCAACAGAAACTTCAACATCTCACTCTAACCCCAAACTACGTCTTAAGAAATCTTATTACTCAGTGGTGTGTAACACACAATGTTGAACAGCCAACAGCACTAACAAGTGGTAAGGTTAAAAGAAGTGATGGAACGTTTCGTGATGTTAGTGGAGAGATAGCAGCTATCGAGTCACTTGTCCGTAAGCTCTCTAGCCGGTCTATTGAGGAGCGTAGGGCAGCAGTGAGGGAAATTCGTTCACTTTCCAAAAGAAGCACAGATAACAGAATACTAATTGGCGAAGCAGGAGCTATACCTATTCTTGTGAGCTTACTGACTTCTGATGATGGCATAACTCAAGATAATTCAATCACTTCCATTCTCAACCTTTCTATATACGAACACAACAAAGGACTTATAATGCTTGCTGGTGCCATTCCTTCTATAGTCCAAGTCCTCAGAGCCGGAAGCATGGAAACAAAAGAAAACGCAGCAGCAACACTCTTTAGCCTGTCCCTCGCTGATGAGAACAAAATCATCATCGGTGCATCTGGTGCAATACCAGCATTGGTGGAACTGCTCCACAATGGAAGCTCTCGAGGGAAGAAAGATGCTGCAACAGCCTTGTTTAATTTGTGCATTTATCAAGGAAACAAGGGAAGGGCTGTCAGGGCCGGGATCATCACAGCATTGCTGAAAATGCTGACAGATACAAGCAGTTGCATGATCGACGAAGCATTGACTATACTCTCTGTCCTTGTGAGTCACCAAGAGGCTAAGGCCGCCATCATAAAAGCTAGCACCATACCAGCATTGATTGATCTTCTGAGAACAGGCCTGCCGCGGAACAAGGAGAATGCAGCTGCCATTCTGCTCTCATTGTGCAAGAGAGATACCGAAAATCTTGCATCACTAAGTAGGCTTGGCGCGGTTATTCCACTGACAGAGCTTGCGAAATCTGGCACAGAGAGGGCCAAGAGGAAGGCTACTTCATTGTTGGGGCATCTAAGAAAATCGAAACAGCTCTGACAGGTGGAATATTGACAAGATAATTAATTAATTATTTAAATTTATTTCATTTTATCTGATAATTAATTTTCACGTTTTTTCTACCTTTATTCTGTGTCATTGTGGATTGAAAGTATCTGATGCTTAAAGCATGAGAAATAAGAACAATGTCATGCTTACCAATGTACTTATATCATCTATTCTATATACAAGTGCATAAATTCTTTTGATATAGTTCGTAATTTGCAGAATTATCTTGTTCTGGTTCGATGTCCGCATATCCTTGCGCCAAAAAAGAATATTATGATTGATAAACGTTCATTAATATAGTTCGTATATCTCAGGAATCTACAATATAAAATTTACTTGTTACTTGAGAACAAAATTAAGTGATTTTCTCGTAAATACCCAAGTCTCAAACTTTTTTTTGCAAAAATATTACATCTGTTTTTAAATATTTTGCAAAAGTACCAAACTTTTGAAAATATTTTTGCAAACCAGTTACAATCACGTGCAAACATACTTACAACTAGATTTGCAATCCTGCGGAGCTAATTAACTGCATTACGTAAGTTGCAGACTGGATTTTTGCAAATAATTTGTAAAAAATTTGGTATTTTTGCAAATTTTTTCAAAAAATATTAAAATCACACACACCTTAGCAAAAAATTGTGTTTTCGAAAATTTTCCATAATCAATCGGCAAATTTCCCAAAATCGAAACTATGTCGAAAAATATTATTGGCTCCGAAACCTCCTTGTCGGTAAGGAGGTAGAAACAAGAAATAGCATCTTCATTCATGCATTTGCACTCGTTATTTCAACATCTCTTGTGCTGCCAGGCCGAGTCACGGGGTCAAGTAGTATGAGAAGAGAAATCTTATTCATGCATTTGCATCCATTTCGTCACTTAGTTTTCTTGTCAATTTCTAGCCGACGTTTGTTTAATAATACAAAGTATAATCTGAACGAATCAGCAGCAGAGAACGTGATAACTGATAAGATCGGACCTTTACAAGTTACTTAAGTCTTGGTTTTTTAGTTAAGTCACTGCTCATTTATCTAAATAATTCTGTATTAGTCGCAAGTCGATGTTAAATGGAATCTACAAAATTTCTTGAATTTACACCAGGATTGTCGTGTACATGCGTGTCATTCTCGTTGAAAGTTTACTCTGTTTCATGTACATGATTACCTAATCATCGACTTATTCTTCTCTCTGTCTAGAGCTGTAAACGAACCGAACTGTTCGGTAAGCTCGCTCGGTTCGGTTCGTGTTCGAGTTCGGTAAGCTCGTCCGATAAGCTTACCGAACACGAGTTCGAACAACATTTTCCGTCCGATAAGCTTAACGAACCGAACCGAACTTTTAGGGTGCTCGGTTCGTGTTCGGTTCGTTAAGCTCGTGTTCGTGTTCGGTTCGTTATGCTCGTGTTCGTTCGACAATATATAAAAATATTTATAATATTATATGTAAATATAATATATAATATTCATAATTTAGGTAATAATATTATTTTATAATTGTACATTAATTTAAAATTGATATTGTATATGTTGTAAATATATAAATAAAATATTTGAGGTAATTTTTTTGTTAAATTAATTTGAAAATAGCCTGAATATTATTTTAAAATATCTATTGTTCGCGAACTGTTCGTGTTCGGTTCGGTTCGACATGTTCGTGAACAGTTCGTGTTCGGTTCGGTTCGTTACCGAACTCGAGTTCGGACATAAAAATTTGTTCGATAAAATTATCAAACATTATTCGGTTCGTTAAGATTTTGTTCGAGTTCGGTAAGAGTTCGTCCGAGTTCGATTCGTTTACAGCTCTATCTCTGTCCACTCGATAACGAGATCGTATAAATAATTGTGTGCGTGAATATTTAAATTTCAATTAATTTTTTTAATAATTGAAACAGAAATCAATATTTTTGATTTAAGTGAAGCGAATAGCGATATTGTTAGTGAGCAATATGTCAATGATAATTTTCGGTATTAGAAATAGTATTGACAAAATCCAAGGAGTTCATAATCTAGTTAAAAGTCAATCATAAGTATTAAGTACTGTATTTTCAAGTTGGAGCATGTTTCCAAGACGCCTTACTTATTTGACCTTAAAAGCTACGACAGCCAATCCATACACAATTATCCTCAACTATCCCCCAACACTGTGCCAAAATATTCAAGCTCTGCGTACTAAACAGTCAAGTCCTAGAAACAGGTTAAGTTTCTGTGCATTTCATACACAGAGAAGGGGAGAGAGAGGGAGGGAGGGAGAGAGAGAGAGAGAGAGAGAGAGAGAGAGAGAGAGAGAGAGAGAGAGAGAGGGAGAGATTAGTAGTTGAGGAGAGATAGTAGAGAGAGAGAGAGAGAGAGAGCATTAGCTAGTGTAAAAGAAGATGGGTAATAGCATAGGAGGGAAAAAGAGAACAAAGATTATGAAGATTAATGGTGAGACAATGAAGTTAAAAACTCCACTTCAAGCAGGTTCAGTCACAAAGGACTATCCAGGCTATGTTCTGCTAGACTCAGAGGCTGTTAAGCATTTCGGAATTCGAGCAAAGCCACTAGGACCTTACCAAGAACTCAAGCCCAAAAGGCTATACTTCTTAGTAGAATTACCTAAAGTTGCAGAAAACAGATCAATGAGAAAAGTGCGATCAGGCATTAACATGAGTGCTAAAGACAGACTGGAGAGCCTAATGCTGGCCAAAAGATCGGTTTCCGATCTCTCGTTGATGCAGCAGAAGAGCAGCATTGGTGATGAGAGGAGGGGAGTGATGGAAAGTGAGCCCGGGAAGCTGAAAATGAGGTTGCCGAAGGCAGAGGTGCAGAAGTTGATGAGTGAAAGCAAGACCGAGGCCGAGGCAGCCGAGAGGCTAATGCAGCTATGTCTGGATTCGAGTGAAGGCGAGACCAATGGCCGAGTGCATTGGAAGGACGGTGGCTATGGTAGAGCTAGCCACGGCGTCAAGCCGCGTGAGGTATGGTTCTCTGCAAAATCATAAGAACAATTTTATTAATTTTGTTCCTTATGTTGTTTATTTTTTGGCCTCTGAATCTTCATGCATCTTTGGGCAATTAATGTCTTCGTGTCCGAACCTGAGACCTCTGTCGAACCTGAGCTCTGATACCATGTTTGGAACCAGTCCATCTAAAATTAAAATATTAGAGGAAGACACTAAATAAATCTTATGTTATATTTCAACATGTTGTGTATAATCCATCTGTCACGTTATCAAGTTTGAAGAAACTTGTTTATTCAGGCTTTTGATTCTTGAATTTATGCAGAAGCGAGTGGCGTTCTTGCCAGTCGATGTAGGCGAGATTCATGAATCAGGATGACAATGCTCGCGATTGAAGCTGCAAGAACAATGCTTGTGCATTCACGTCGTTAATACTATATACGAGTGCATGTAACCCGAATGTATATATGTAATCTCTTACGAGCAAGACAGCAACTAATGTTTTGATTCCAATCTTTCGAAATTTTGGCGCATTTTGATTTACTGTCGAAATTTTATTTCACTATTTACACAAGCAGCTGCACCGCAAGAACCCGCAATTGTCTTATTTCAACACAGTATGCATACCAAAAAACACAGTATTTGTTAAAACGTGTTCAGTCTCGAACGTTAAGTATATATTTATATGAAATTCCCTTATTTGGGCTTTCCGATAAAATAATGTTAATTCAAAACATTCCATCATCTGGCTATTTTTTATAAAAGTTATAAAAATTAAATGATATAATATTATAAAATGATATGTGAGATGTAGAAAACGATATTTAAAGTGTTATCTCCCCGAATTATGATAGAAAAGGCCAACATCAATGCCGGAGGATATGTTAATCCTTCAGTTTTTCTAAACCTAACCCATGTTCGAACAAGACTTTCAGTTACATCTGCGCGTCCCAGACATTTGACGGCAGACTCTTTTAATAAATAAAACGTAAAAACCATCAAAGTCATTGTGTTATCCTTTGAAAAAATGTTTAAAGAGAGATTTCAAGAACTGGTATAAAACTCGAAGAATACATGTTACATACACTTTTTTTGATCCCGATTTGCATTTTGCTCGTCTTGCACGAAATGTAGCTTCAATATATTCTCGAGTAATAGTCAAGTATCTACTTGTTATCTATTACGTGTTATCTGTAGAGCACAGACCTGCTATCTTCCAAGTTCGAACCCGTTAAAACACAGCAAAACCCTGTCAGAGCTTCAACATGATTTAAATGACAACCCAAGCATAAACTACTCAACCATCAAATGTTTATTTGATAAATGGGTTACAAAAGATTAGATGTAATGTACATGATGTAACATGAATTGTGCTCAAACTAAATCCTAGATATTATCTCGCTATTGGCTATGCCGACCACTGATCAGGCACTGTAAGGAAATAGGTTGTCATCGCCTTTCTAAATCGTTTCTTGTATAGTTTCGGAGAAACAATAGTCGGGGCAGCATTCTTTGCACCGCCTAGTATTCCAGAGCTCTTCACCCATGTCTCCAAGTGCTTGTCCCATGTATATTGTCTCATGTAATCGATTATCCCTAGTACCAGCTCTTTCCTTTCTTCATCCACTCCCACCAGCAAAGAATAATCCATAACATCCACCGACTGCAACACAGAATACGAACTTGGAACTTAACATATTTTCGATGCATTCCAGCTCATGGTATGCACACAACTACCAAGATTATCAATATCCCGTTTCTGTTTTTGTTTACTTAATTATTTAAAGCCCTGTCACTAATTTTTACGTGCATTGTTCATTAAGCATACCAAGGGTCTTGATCATGACTTGCACTACATTACCGTCCCAAAAATAAACTAATGTATAAATAAAATCACAATTATGTAGGTAGTTGGATAAAATTAGCTTACCGCTAAAAATGATGTGTCATTCCAAACTGCTCTTTCCAGGCTTCTCTTGGCCTTGCTTCCAAGAAACATGGGTTTAGTTCGTAATGCTTCTAACAGATTCATATCCAGCAACACCTTGTTTTCTCCGGTAGTATCAGAATTGTAACGGGACCGTGCAGAGCCCTTGAGATCATAGACTCTCGAAATGTTTCTTCTGAAAAAGAGATTCTCCATCACCATCAGATCCA
The DNA here is from genome assembly GCF_001625215.2 of Daucus carota subsp. sativus. NCBI lineage: Eukaryota > Viridiplantae > Streptophyta > Magnoliopsida > Apiales > Apiaceae > Daucus > Daucus carota. The sequence goes on along the minus strand of NC_030388.2, from coordinate 30,291,695 downwards.
TTTTAGTTTCCTTGCCACCCTTCAAGTGTTTAACAGTCACCTGAGATTTTCACAAAGAAATTAGAATAATAGTAACTAGAGCATTATCGGTCCCATTTGCCCAACCCCAGCTGAACCCAAGGAACGGGCGTATGTTGACTGACAGCTGTAAGAAACTAAGATACTAAGAAATAAAGAGAGCATATACGAAGAATGAAATCAACCTGAAATATCCCGAGAATTTTCGCAAGACATGTGGGACTTTTAGAGTCTACAGAAGCTTTCATATATTTAAAGTACTCAGGTGCAAACTCTTCAAAAGATACTAATTCAGTTTTCGTGACTTGCTTCACAATAAACCTTTCATCCAAAGACTTTGCGAAGTAAACGTTGCTTTTCCCACCTTGTGCATTCCACCTCTGACATCGGCTCAGAGAATGTACAAGATCTACTTCATTACAGCCACATTTCTTTCTGAGAGCATCAAATTGCTTTGGGAAATAACAGGTAACTGAAAACTTTACCCTTCCTCCAGAATTAGGTGACTCGGCCTCAAAAGAAATTTTGAAATGGGGACTACTACTAGGCTCCGTTAGTATGGTACCAATAGTGGTCGAAACATCTTCAGAACCATAACTTCCGTAGTGGATGTAATCCAAGTCTAAAGACCCAAAAGACTGCCAGGCTGGAATGGTCGAAGCTGCAGAATCCTCTCGCTTCAGTTGAGCAGCATTCCAGGCCTCTTCAAATCCACTAGATTTATCGGCTATCCAGTCTTTATGCTCTCTGGAACTGAGCGCATAAGATATAGCACTAGTTGGTTCATTATCATAAACAACAATAATCAAATCTGTCTGGCCATTTGATGAAAGTACCAATCGTGCCCCATTAGGCAAAAGAGATGCAGAAGAAATAAATGAGGGTGAGGCATTCCAAAGGTTAAATTTCTGGGCCTCGTGAGGTGAAATTTGAGTAGAAGTCCTTTGTAAGTCAGGTATGGGATCTCTAAGCATGTTTACATATTCCCCAGAAGCGTGAAAAGATCTGACTGCTGATAAATGCATCGAGGAGGGAGGCAATCCCTTCTTAACCCTTTCTTGGAATCTTATAGCAGAATCAAATGATTGAACTCTTGCTGGCGATGATAATCTTCTCGAAGGTAATTTCAGCGGACTATAGTCCGCTGTACCATTCCACACAGAGTCAATTTTATCCGACAATTCAGATGCCGCTGAGGGAGCACGCTCTAATAATGTCTTGTTATCTGTAGATTCTCCATCTGAATGTGTCTTCAACTCATCCTTAATCTCACATGATGTCGACATGTAAACTCCACGAACGCCAAAATTTACTGCTGAAGCTTCAGGATCTTTGTCATGCGTGCACGGTAAATCTTCCTGGGGAAAATCTGGTATATTTAAAATCTGTTCAGACACACCGACATTATTATGGTCAAGAGAAAGGGTGACATCGCTGAGAGATGAAACACTTCTTGAATTCTTTAGGCCAGCATGATCTGAGGGACCAAGCCGTGTCTCAGAGTTAAGGCGAGAATCCAATGAACAAAGCCGTTGATCCCAGTCATGTGAAACGATCAGGAGCGATTGTCTCAAGCGATTAAGTTCAAAAATGTCCATCGTCACTGTAGCTAGTTCTAAACTCTCTTTGCTAGGTGGTTGGAGTATACACTGCATAAAAAACATTAAAGCAGGCAAAAATTAGTATACTTTTTTCAATACATTATTTCAAAGCATAGATTTATCTCAAATAACAGTGGACAATATCAATGTAGAAACATATGTTATCTGCTTGGAGCTTACATTAGAATCATCTCTCTCTTTTATTAGCTGGTCCTTCAATTCAATGATGTGACTATGTAACTCAATTCTATCAGATGATTCAAGTCCAAGAGAGGTACTTTTTTGTTCAATCCTATGAAGCACTCCCAATATTTCCTCGTACAAAGTGGTTTGCTTGCTTAAAAGCTGTAGCAGAGTAAAGGAATTAGATTATTAAAAATGTGACAGATAACATGCAGTCTAATTGTTACATGATATCGCATAATATGTGTCTAAATTACCTCGGCTGTCTCTTTCTTTAGCCAGTCCTGTTGAGAATGAGGAATGAATTCAAGAACTGATGGGGGCAAACGGACAGAGAGAATATCAATAGGAGAGTACCGGAAGAATGCTACCATACTCCCAAAGCTGTTATACAAAAGACAACATTTCATAATTTTATAAACAAAATAAAGAAATATAAATAAACCGACATGTATCAAAAAAACACAACAGTGGAATTAAAAAACAAAAGTCCTAGTAACAAAATAACATTACCCATAGTACCGAAGACAGTCCCTTTGCAGAGAATGACCACAGCTTGCGACACGATTAGCAGTTGCATGATTCGAGAAACTAAGTTCTAAGAACTTCCCAAAAGAAAGGCCCCAAGCAGCATCAGACATAACCACCCTGCGGGTTGCTGGTGGAACTCCATCTATATGTGTACACCTCAGGCACCGGTGCCACATCCAAATTTTTCCATCACGTTCTCCAGGTAGCTTTACTGTGGGAAGCCTTCTAACATTTATTGTAAGATTACCCTGCTGGTGAGTGTAGCAGACTACATGGGAATCAGCTGGTTCTTTGCATGATTTACAGCAGGATGTCTAGCATTAAAAGTGAAGCAGTTCAATAATCCCATGCCATATGAATTTGCGACAAACAATTATAGTACAGATAAACACAGAACAGTTACCTGATCAAATAGATCATCTTGAAGATACCTGCCAAGTGGTTTATCAAAACAACCATAAAATTTAATGCGCAGGAGTCGAGAACGCTCACAGACAGTTCCATTAAGCACACAACGACTTGAAAAGGATACCAGTATGCTCTGGTGACTATCACCTGCTGAATGGTATTCACTGGAGGCATCAATAGCAAGCACCTCGTCAAGCTTTTTCTGACAGTAGAGATCCTGTAGTTGCATATGGCCTGAGGTCATCTGGGTATTCTCCTCGTCAAGATTTCTTCTTTCGTAATTGTCAACTACACCTGGCCTGTATTCTTCCAAGGCTGCTGTAGCTGTTAAGTGATCGTCTATGACATCTGAGGACCCGAGTCTGTATTCCACAGAGTTGGGAGAAGAGATGAACTGAGGATTAAGAGGCTCAAGTACTGACTCGCTTTCCTCGAGTTCTAGATTGAGGCCTGTAGACTCGTCATTAAAACTTGTGATATTAGCAACTTCTGAGTAGGAGGTGGGAACAACGGAAGTAGGAATAACAGAAATAGTACTATCGACACTTGTCCTTTCTAGTAGTGATATTGAGGATCCCAAGGTCGGTTTAGGTAAGCTAGCACCCTCATCTGCAAGGAATGAAGTTTCAAGGGACAAATGATAAGCTGCAAAAACAGCATACTGAACAACATGTTTAACTTTCTTTAGTTCTTCACGACAAGAACCCTTCAGCAGGACCTAATTAAATCAAAAAATAATGATCAATTAAAAGGGGAAATTGTTTTAGAAGCTAAAAATAGTAAGCAACATAGAGACTACATGTAAACTTTGAACCAAACATTATTTAGGATGCAAAAAAGGGTTTAAATATGAAGCATTTCACATCTACATAACAAATACTTTTAATGGTAGCTGTTAAACGAGATTCAAGTATGCACACATTTTGTTATCAGATTTTGTACTTCTAAGAGATTTTAGCTCAAGGAAAATTAATTAGGTGAAAATTTTGTACAGCTTGCTGTCAGGGACACTGTACCAGATAGCTATTACGACACAGTGCTGAATAACTATTTACATATTCTTATGAACTGATTAATAAAGAAAAACAATGTCTATGCCTAAAGCTCATAAAGTGATTGCAGTTCCCATCATTTCTTAAAATATATAATAAATATTCAAGTTTAAAATGAATTTGCATAGATGGAAAACTTTACCGTGCAACCTAACCGCCGTGGACATCCTTCAAAGAACATTAAGGTCTTAGATGGCTTTCTCTGGTGCTGATTCACTTGTTCAAGGTTTTCAGATACTTTTTCTATGCGAAAGAGTTCACAATGCCCTAAACGAGCTACAGACAACTTATCAATAGGAGTTATAGAAGCACCAGTGCACCTAGCTATTCTCTGTAGTAAAGGCTTTTTAACATTCAACACCAAGGAGATCTCCTTCGCCAACAGATACTCTTGGGCATATGAAGATACACCTTTCTCAACCAGTAACACATTTGGATGATGAGCCTCTATCCTTGAAACGATCATCTTCAGATAATCAATTTCCTATTGAGATAAGTAAAGGTCATAAGCTCATGCTTTCACACAATTTTACCAAATAGACCAGATTTCTAAAAACAAACCTGTTGTAGTAGCGTATCAAAAGATGCCAGCTGATTAGGAACTCTTTGGTACTCGAGTGCTCCATCCAAAATGAGTAATCTAGTGTTTCTGTACTGTGAAATCATGCGTTTGTGTTTTATATTTTTTGTGCAAACTACTCCTTTAATGAATTTGCTGCATGCATATGAAAAATATTACAAATGTAGCATTAAACTCTTCACGGTTTACTGTATAGACTAGTACAAGAAGGGATATATAGAACTGGAAATTAAAGGAAATAACAAAAAGAGAAGATGAATGTATACCTTTCACTGGGATTTCCGGATGCTATACACTTAACTTTTACGTAATCGACAGGATCCATACTACCTCCTCTGCTAGTATCTGGTCTCACAAAGTTTGCAGCTTGCCATGATATTTCTGTAACTACATCTAGCCAATTGTCTTCATTGTTTTCTTTACTCACCTGTATCCCCTCCCCAAGCAAAAGCTGCAACACAAGGGCTCTAAAATGCCCCTGTACGACAGCTCTTAATGAATCCTTTTGGCCATCATTGTCTTTATCCTTCTCTGATAGCATGTTGTCAATGTCGGCAGATGAAAACATTGCAGTAGACTCCCCAATATCATCCTCGTCATCTTCATATGCAAAGAAGTTGTCTTCTTTCTCATCATTTTCATCAACAGCAGGTGGAGGAAACCAGATAAGACCATTCTTCTCCAAATCTAGAGGTCGATCTTGGAATGTCAACAAATTATTCTCCTTTTGACAAGCATTTTCAGGATTCTTAGTCCCCATCTCAGGCATTTCTAATACAGCCGAAGTTTCTTGATCAGAGGGACCATTTTGAAACCTTGAGGTTCCTACTTGCTCCTGCTCTACAGGATGCCCTATCCTATTAAAATTTTGGATCCTACAGGGGCTGTCCAGTGGACTTGATCCAACTGACTTGGAACTGTAAAATTCATGTCTAGCACTAATACTACTTGAATCTACATCCGATGTATCATCAAAAAATGAACTGAAAAAGGTTTTGTTGGAGTCCTCTTTATCATCATCATCGCTCCTACAACATAAGCATGATATATTCAGTGTACCAAAGCATAAGCAACTTCTGATAAATGAAACAGGCTATTAAATTGGTATGTGATGAGGATGTTTGAAGTAATTATAAGTGTTATGTAGTAGGAAGAGATCACTTAGGCTTACAACTATAAACATCTGCACAACAATCAGTGAACCATCCGAAGAAGAATAATTACTGACCATCTAACAGGCTCCTATTACTCGTTAGATATGTTTGTTTATAAGGAATTACAATATGAAGACTATTTGCTATATAGTCATATATAATCATATATACATTAGTAAACCATTTAAGATAATCTTATGAACTGAATTCTAAACTTCTTAGAATATTTGGAGAAGCCTATATAATCCTTTCTCCCATTGGCACCACCGATCACCATAAAATGAACTTATATATGTGATAGAATTTGGTAATAAACACACACACACACAAAAAGAACTTAATTCCAGTCACTCTACCAAATAATTACTGGAGTATATCATATGCTGCATGTTTAGACAAAACTTACTCTGTTTGATCAAAGATGGACTACTTTTTTGTTAAAATATGAAACTAAAGATTGGAATTTCAAGAACAAGATGATATTTTACCTGCTTGGAGAGTAATGAATTATGCTTCTGGCAGAATCTGGATGACAACATTCATCACATCTCCCGGTAGAACATGGAGATGGTGGTTCAGGGCTTTGTCTAGGTGAGTCTGAAGGATAAACTTTTTCAATGAACTTTTTCCCAACTTTTTCCTTGTTACTGATATGAGAGCAGAACTTGCAATAGTTAGTTACAGCACCAGCTTCAGATGAGCCATCTAAAATCGAGTTCCCCGATGAAACAACACCAATACAACCATTTGACTGCACACAGTTCTCACACAAGATCCTGCCACATCTTTGGCAATGGTTACTACCGGAAGACTCCACTACAGGCATCATGCAATCACAGCAGATTTTAGCCATCTTGTATTCACTGGAACAAGAATCCAAATCACCACTTCCCCAATAAATCCAAGATCCAACTTTATGTATCAAATCCAGAATCGAATGATCAGGTATTCCCATAGAATACACCAATCCACCATATATCAGCCCAGAAAAACTATAACCCCTCCTCTTCTTTCACTAATGTAATCAATTGTTTGTATCAAAGAGTAAACTTTACCCAACTAATAGAGGTGAAATTTACCAAACCCACAACAAAAATGGCGGGTTTTATAAAGTTATACTATTATCTTTTCTACCTGATCAGTCAGAATAAAAGTAACAAGAAAGGAATAAATATTTCCCTTGGATTTCAATATATATCTCAAAGAGAATTAATCAACACCCTTCTTCCTTGCTATATATACAAAATCTCTATTAGTATACAATAACACAAGCATCTATAGATCTTCTTCTTCTTTAACTTCTTCAGCTTCTTCTTTTTTCCTATTTTTTCCTTTCTGCTCAAACCCTAAAAGCCCAATTCAACCACTCCAAGAAACTTCAAGATTACAGCTAAAAATTGAATTTTTAAACCAAAACAAGATCCACTTCTCATAAAGTTCCAATCTTTATGCATCAAACAGTCAAAACACTAACAACCCACATCAAGATTAGAGCTAAAGATTGAATCTTGACAAGCAAACCAAGATTCCCTTCCACTAAAGTTACAATCTTTATGCATCAAACAGTAAAAACACAAACAACCCACATCAAGAAAGCTTGAAAACAGTCAAATCAAGTAAAGATAAGCAAACTTAAAGAAGAAAAAGGATGGAAATGAAAAGAAGGAAAAGAAAGAGTACTGAGAAATTCCCCTTTGCATTAAATTGACAAGCTCTCATCTCCATAAAAATTTGCTTCTTGATGAACTCTACTAGTTTCTCTTTCATACCCATCTTTCCCGGTGAAGCTTTCATTTTCACAACTCAATTCTCCATTAAACAATCTTTACTGTCCCACATCACACAAACAACTAGTATTATACAATACCCATGTGTGTGTATTTATAAAAATTCAAATAAAATATTATTTTTTATACTCCCTCCGTCCCAACATGAAGTTTACGTACACTGTTTGCACGCATTTTGAAGCTCTCGTAAAATATAGTTCTATAACATATTTTTGATTTTTTCTTTTTCTGAATAAAAGTTTAAATTTCAAACTTTTTTTCAAGAATTTTTTTTAAAATATATATATAATGTAAGTATACTTTACATGAGCCTTAAAATGCGTGCCAAAAAATACGTGCCAAAAAGTAACGTAAAGAACCTGGTGGGACGGAGGGAGTATTTTTTTATGTGTTTCTTTCTTGGTATCTCTCTAGCTTTTCCCACCCATTGCTGTCAACTTTATCTTTGTTCTGAGTTTATGTCATGAAAATGAACGCTTTATCTTTGTCCCTCCCTCGTATTTAATTATCTACTTATTTTAATATATTTCTTATTCTGGTCACTTATATTTTACTATTTTCACATTTGTCTTTAACCATTGGCTAGCATAATCTTATCTATAGCTATCTTGAACAATTTTAGATAAATAACTGGTACCTAATTTTTCTTCAGTTTATAATATTATTATCATTATTATTAAGTAAATAAAAATTTATCATCTAATTAAAAATTTAATGTACTACTAACTAAATTGGATATTATAAAATTTTAATGTCATATATTGCATTTATTGGTGTTAATGCTGGTCAGAGGCTACTAATTGGTCAAAATTAGTGCATTAGTGCTTTTCAAATTATTCCAACTCAGGTGAAATAAATAACCCAGGAGTAAAATTTACTGACAATTACTGCACCAACCTTCAATGGGTTTGGTGGTTGATAAATTGAACATTTAAACCTAACATACATGCCATAATGATTTTAGATGGCTGAAGTATTAATTTCATACTCATTTAAGTATTATTTTTCTACTAAAAATATTTTCTCATTCTTTATAAATTACATTATCATATAAATTCTCTTATAAAAATATGTAGAGAGCAGTAGAGCACGTACTTGCATTTTGAAATATAGCTATGTATAGCTATGTTTTATTTAAATACGTCACAATGTTTATTAGGCACGTGTAATATTTTAATAATTTTATATTATTTTTTGTCACAATAAAATATGAAATTTTAGTATCCAATATAACTATTTATTAGAAATAAAGAATCATCTAAAAGGTCAGATATAATGAATTATTAATGTTGGTAGTTTATTATGATTTGTATAAACCTGACCCCGGCCTTTAAAACAGTGTAATAATAGAATAAATTAAACATTAGCCTCCATCACCCGCATGCATACAATATCCAATTCGAAGTCCTAACAAAAAAATATATATATTTATCCGATTTGAAGTGTAGTGATTGAAATTGACAATTTATTAAAAATTGTGTGATAGTTACAAACTTGCAATAGTACGTCGAGAAAGAGGCCTTGCTCAAGATTCTATACACACACAATATACATTTGTGCATACTCGGGAGATTTTAGAAATTATGTGCTAAATAAAAAGATTTGGACTTCTTATAAACTTTTTTAGTCCAAAAATACTTGTTATTGTTAAAAATAATCCTAATACTTGTTTTTTTTAGATTTTTCTTTGAACAAAAGTTCGAATTCTAAAAAATTTAGCAAGATGAAAATTGGAAAAATAATTCACCAAACTACTATTTTCATGAACCTTGAGTACATGTAAAAAAAAAAAAATAAGTGGTGGCCATACTTTTCTCTAAATTTTAGAAAAAATGGTTAAATTTTCAAACTCATAGATTCATGATCAGATTTTATTTTGATCTTTTCCTTAAAAAATGGTTAATTCTAATTTGTTCAGAAATGCAAAAATAGAAACTGGCAATTCTTTAAACAAAATTAATGAAAAATTAACAAACGCAATCATTTTAAAGTGCAAAACTGAAAACTGATCACTAATCTATGTATTTGAATTTTTGATCTTTTTTCGATTTAGTGTACATTAAAACTTTGCACGCCGTCAACCAATGCCATCACATAATAAATATTCAAATAGTAGTTGCCTTTGTACGAAAGAACCAACTAGAACAACATTGTGCACAATTAAAATAAAAATACTTATTTAATTTATTAGTATAAAACTTGTTCGAGTTCATGCACTTGCCTCAGTTGGTGAAATGAGCTCTTGCAATGACTTTAATATCTAAAAGTCAAATTTGTTTGGCCCATAATAAAAATTCCTGAAAGCACAAAAGAAAAAATGGATAGATTTGTTATCACTTTCAAATATTATTTATGAATTGAACAAATTATCTACCAACGCCTCTGATAAGGTACTCCTTTTTCTAAGTGATTAAATAGACTTAAAGTAATAAAGAATTAATTTACGGTGGCCATGTAAAGTTGACTTCCGGGAAAATTCGGCATCTAAATAGTCAATGAACCATACATATTAAACGACTGTTGGACAAAATATAAGAAAGAAGGGTCAGTCGCATATAAACAAGTCGTTAATTGTAAGCGAGAAATAAATTTTGTTATATATTGTAAAGTGATCCTTTGCATATTAGCAAAATCGAAACTCAAAAAAAAAAAAAAAAAACAACTCGCTAAAAAAGTTCAATTTTCAACTTAGCATATTCTCACTTATAAGTCGGGAATTGACGTATAAATTGATCACATAAACGTCATCATGAGTAAGCTTTTTCTGACTTATATGATCAAAAGTCTGGTTTATGCCCAGCCAAATAGTCCCTAAATACTCTTTTTGAGATTGTATGACTAATTCACGCGTAATTTATAAAATCAAACACAATCATGAGTAATCTTGCTGACTCGTATTTACGAGTATTTTAATACGGTTAAATTTTTATATTTAATATTAATATAAAATTAAAGATATTAATGATTAAAAATATGTGTTGATAAACGCGATAAAGGTAAATACGAAAAATATTAAGATATAGTGAGTAATTTTTAATGACATAAATCTGTAATTTGTTTATTATATATATCTATAATCAAAATTTGGTTGATTCCATTATCAGTCAAAAACCGGGAACAGAGATAGCATAACTGATTTTTTTTTATAATATAAATTAATTACACACAGAAACAAAGCCGAATAGGTTGAAGCAGCCCATACCAGCAGTATTATTAATCAAGATGAGTCAAGAGGAGACAAGGACTCGTTTGGTAGCTTTTTGCATCAACCTTTCGGTAAGGTGATATTACATTCTGTCTATCGATGTGCCCTGGATCAAAAGAAGAATCTCTGTCCCATCTTTGCATTAATCTACAGCTTCTTTCAATACATTGCCTACTAATTGTATTAATTAATAACAAGGTGCCTTAAATTAATGTTGTTAATAAAGGTGCCTAAAAGTGGTATTATCTATTTTTTGTGAAAAGATAAAAAGAATCAAAAACTATCAAATTTATTTTTTTATAAAAATTTTAAAATACCGTCAAATTAATTCACGAACATATATAATTTATCGGGACGGAGTATATATATACTATATATATCCCTCCATCCCCTCATTTGTTTATACTGGGGGACGGGGGCTCGGCACGCATTCTAAAACTCTCGTAAAACGTAGTCTGATAAATTATTTTCAACTTTTTTTTCTTCCGAATAAAAATTTAATATTTAAATTTTTATAAAAAAATTAAAAAATGAGTTATAAAACTATATTTTACATGTGTCTTAAAATACGTGTCAGAAAAAAAAAACCGTAAGAAAACGAGGGGGACGGAAAGTATATATTTTTATGTGCGATGAGGTCCACAGCTCGACTGTGATCCATTAAAAGTTGCATCATTCGTGTAATACACAAGTCAGCACTTTGGTTCGGTAGAGTTATGGACGTTTTATATACTAGGCCAGCCGCCCATCCACCATTTCTTCTTCTTCATCATAATCAGCCATGACTCATTTTCATGTGAGGTGGATATATACGGTACATTGCTATACATCAATTTATCTAAGATCGAAAAGATTGAAAAATCCGATTTAACATGTACCTAATCATAATTTTACTGATTAAAATAATAGTTGAAGCTTAAAATTCATAATAAAGATCAAAACGATCAATTGTTTGGAAGAAATTTTGAAACTTAAATTTCGATAAGATCTTGATCACATTTGAATTTGACAGATGAAGTTATGATTCCAGATTTTTAAAATCTATTGAATTTGGCTGGGGTTTAATTTGATACAAATTTTTGAATTTTAATTTTTAATCATGATATTCAAATTTTAATTTAAATATATTAGTTCACTAATCTAAAATCTTAATTCGACAAAAAAAAAAACAATTGAAGCACTCTTTTTTAATAAAATTATGGAACTCCCAACATTTATAAGAATGAAAATTATATAATGTACACAAAATTATAAGTGAAGTAAAGTATAACAAATATTACTAGTTTATTTTTGATTTTAGAGACAAATAAAATAAATTAGTGTTAGAGAATGACATATCAATTTATTATTGATTATTATCATGTAAATACAAGGGATTCAATGCACGTTCATTAACTAATTAAAATATCATGCGTGTATTTATAATTATTTGAAATTATTTTATAAGTTGGTTTAGAGCCCTCCCCAATTCTAGAAAGAGACTGTGTTACTTATTTTGAATTTTTTTATTTTTAAAGTGTTGAAATTAATAGGAGTATTATGATAACATGTAGAAAAGTTCGTCAATAACCCGCTAAGAATATTTTGATAATAGTAAAAAGGTGTTTGGGTGAGTTTAGAATAAGTAATTCGGGCTTAAAACAAAAAAGTGAAATGAGTTAGAAGCAAGACTCATAAATAATTAAAATGTTTGGAGAAAAATTAGAAGACATAAAATAAAAATATTTTCAACTTCTTATTAATACTTCTTGATTTTTCACTCGAATAAATACTTCTAATTTATAAACTCAAAAATAAGACTTTAAATCTAACTCACTCGTTTTTTTTTACCATCTGTTCCCTGGATTCCCTTGAGGATAGTTTCCAAAGAAAGCTCACAAAGTATATAAAATTTTCACTTTTCTTCTCTTTTATTTTCTTTTCAAGAAATTTGAGTTGAAAGCATAAAGATGAATGCAATTTACATAATTTATTTTGGGACCCAGCGCCAGTAACATATGCCATATGTATTTTCAGGGGATCCAATCCTCAACTGATAAATCATTATTCGTCCACATACTGAAATATGGCGCACTGTAACCTAACTTTAAAAACGCCATTACACCACTATTTTTCAATTCTCAGAAAAATTGATAGCTGTTGTAGATGTATAGAATTGTAATTTGCACCTTATTACTAGGTACGGTTAGGTTGTTTATCTCGAGCACGATATATAAATTATTTTAAAAGTTTTATGAATAAGAATATAATATTAAAATATTTATATGAAAAATTAAAAAATATATATAAATAATTATATTTGATATTATCTATGAAATATTCAAATAATATAAAAAATTAGTAGTACTACAAAGAAACGGAAGTGACATTTCCCTTTCATTTAGTGCCCCCATTAAGATTTTACCACCCACTTTTTCGCTTTCTGGATTCTGGTGGGGTTGGTAAAAACAGAGACGCACCTTCTACTCTTCTAGATTAATCAGCGTGCATGCAGTCAAACTTATTTACTTCCCTTTTTCAATATCAGGGTTCTGTTTTCGGATCTTTCATTTATTATTTTAACCTTCAAATTTTATAATACTATTAAATATTCTTTATTTCTGGCTAATGAAACTATTTTGATAAAAATTATCTATCTCAACTCGCGAATAATTGCACCAAAAATTCGAGTTCCTTCGAGTGACAAGGACAACATTGTCATCACATCGTGTTATATTATTTCTGTCATATTTAATTTTGTATTTTAATATCACATGAGATTTAAAAAAAAAAAAGAATTCTTATAATAGTAAATTAGTAAGTATCAAGAATTTTCACCCCTCCAGATAGCGTACTACGCGACTCATGTCATGGAAACAATCTTATCAGTAGAGTGCGATTATCCAAATTTTCAAGTATGATAATTAAAATGTAATTCGACTCTCGCTCAACTCACATTTACTACTCATATGTTAAAAGAATTATTTTGATAAAATAAAGTATAAGCAACTTCATTCCAAAAGTCATTTTTTGTTATATACAATCATAATCGCTGAAATTGTGAATATAAGTAATCATTTGACTTACCGATTCAGGATATATGAAAGATTCTCTAATAACTCACTTGAAAAGTTTTAATTAAATCAAAATATAATCAATAATATGTATTTTAAAAATTTATCAAAAGCTTATTAAAATAATTTCAATAATTCAGAATCTTCAGAACACTTAGCACAATACAGGTGGTGTGCCATTTTAATGGGTTAGGTAGAGTGATTAAGTTGAACAAAGAAAGCAAAAAAAAACCTATTTTATCTAAAACTGAAAAGTAATATAAAAATAGCAAACAAAAGCAGCCATTACGAATCAGGCACTATAGTTTCTTACGAAAAAAGTTAAAGAAAAAAAATCCCATATAAAGGAATGATGATTCAAGACGTAAATTAAAGGCCAAACAAGCCAAACCAAAAGAGAAAACTGAAACACATGGCCTCACACCTAATTAAATCTGAATTCAATTCATGAATTTGCAGTCAATAATTATAACTTTTAGGTCTCATTTCGTTATGATAACACAAGAAGTAATGACCAAAATAAGTGTGTAGAATAACATGGGCTGCTTTGATGTGGAAGTTAATCTTTAAGCTTTTGAGTCATATGCTCACATGATAAGCAAGCCCTTTTTCTTGCCCCTTATTCATCCATGATTCTCTAGAAATCTCAACTGTCTTTTTTTTTTTTCTGTTGAAATTCTTGGGTGTTAGTATGACAGAGTCTGGTCAGAGTCAGTAGCAAATATTGAAACGGAGTTGGATTTTGAACCTCTGAATCCGGAAAAGAAAATACTCTGTATCATGAAAAATATTGGAACGGAGCTGGATTTCGAACCCTTTGCTTTTGAATATTATGTAGAATTTTTTTATTATGAAAAAGCCCAACACCGCGGGCATAAATACTAGTATATATATAGACTACTTGTATGCCAAAATCACCAGCAAATAATAACTTAAACTTTAGATATCAAAATGCACAAATACTTGACAAAAGCAACAATTTATCAGAATATTAGTCCTTGTTGTACATAAGTATTGTATTAAGGTGCAATGCAGAAGTCAGTCTCCATTAGCCCCAGTAGTCCCAATGGAACACCTCTGTATCAGTAAAACAGAGGCATTCTGGGCCGACTACATGCGTATCCGAGGGTTGGGCTGTTCGCCCATTAAAGCGGTACGTGAGCTAGCCAACTTCCGATTCGAAAAGACAAAATGGAGAGGAAACACATCCTCTAATTCAATGTGAGGATTGGAGGTTGCCCTCACAACCTTCCCATCATGATAAAAAACCAGGATCCATAACCATAATGGAATATATCATGCAATATTTTTATCACAGTTGAGTCCTTGTATGGGTAATTGGGATGCAGGGTCGACCATGATACTTCTTCTCCCTTCCTCGAACCAATGTGGATTACCTCAAACTCATCACGCTGTGACACTCTGACCTTTCTTTTTTTGGTACTCTTCTTGGAGCTTGATCTTGAACCGCATGTACAACTCATTTTGTACAGCATCACAGGATAAAACAACTCTCTTGCAGACAATATCAGAATAAGGAACCTGGGCAAGAAGATGGACAAGAAAACAAAAGTTAGACATTAAATAACTTTACAACACTCCTACAACTAGATTTAAGGACTTCGAAACATAAATATATGGAACTACACCTGCATGGAAAATAAAAACATCACCTCTGAACCACATCCTCGGATAAAGACAGGTTCTGGATCCCATAACATACCAAGGTTCACCTTCTTAATGTTCTCAATTTGCAAATGAAGACATGTTTGTTGGGAACCAGTCCATCTAAAAACTTAAGGTGTTAGAAGAAGACCCCAAACGGATCTTATGCTATATTTCAACACTCCCCCTCACTTAAAATCCCATTTAGCGGGTTGAAGAGTGGATCACGAGAGACTTCCGCCGAATTTGAACTCTGATAACATGTTGAGAACTAGTCCATCTAACCTTAAGGTGTTAGAAGAAAGCCTCAAATGGATCTTATGCTATATTTCAACACTGTTTGCGTGTAAAAGGATACCCTCGAGAACCAAACTTCATCAGTACATCACTGGCACCAAATGGTTCAACGTATCTCCAAATGGTCCAATGACAACAAGTGAAGGATCTGGCTATGTTCCTCCCAACTCAAACGGATATAAATACACACGTTGAACCTTCTTACAGTCTGCGTCTCTAAATGGAAGGCCAACCAAGGCATTGTCCCAAATTCTTCCATGAAAGATTCTTCATTTGTTCGCCCAAGTATATTCCAGGAGTCATATATATAAACAAGCACAACCTCCAACTTCATTTTTTCTTCTTCGACCAAGACTTTGTATGCATCCCTAAGTTGGGCCGTCAAAGCTTTGGTACAACCCGATTTATAAAGATACAATTTCACTGTCTTATCTTCAAGGTCACTAATATTCACCTAAAAATAAAACAAGAACACATACACACTATATCTCAATAAGGAATTAGTGCATTTCAGATTGATCATAGTATGGAACACCGAAATTCGACGTGCATATAAAATTTATAATTACCTCGCGCCCTTAATTATTGATGAGATAGTCACGTTGAGGGGAGGCCAAAAGAGCCCTGAGAGATGGATGATATCGTGCTATATTGGGGAAATAAGGCTTTCTGTTTTTTGTTTAGAAAAAGGATAACCTGCAGCTCCACACGCTTGGAAGAGTGAAGCGGCATTGTGTTGCATAATCACACCAGTTTTGCTGATCAAAATTGAGGATGGAGCATTGAAACCTCCAGATTCAGAGGCAATGAAATTTTTACCAAATGCTCCCTAGCTACCGAATCTGAGAAAGGGACTGCAGTCCACGCCATTGAACAAAAGATATCCCGGAATTCATCTTCCAGGATACATCAACCAAGTGAGCTGTTCTCAGCCAAGCACTACTGTAATCAGGAGTTAGGCGCTCAAAATGTAAAACAACCGCCGTGTATTCCAACTGCTCCCGCATGACCTGCACGAATGAATGAATAGACATCCTTAATCCTTGAAGCCTGTAGAATATGTCCAACCGTCCAAGCATGATTGCAAAAAGCTCAAGCACTTGTTGCTTTAAAACAATTCAAGGCTCTACGGAAAAACTAAGGGCGCGTTTCTATCGTGAGTGGGGATGAGAATGAGAATCGGGAATGAGAATGAGAATCGTGATCTTGCATTAGAGTCATTACCGCTAACAACTTATAATGGAACAAGCGAGAATCTGAAATGGATGTGGCAAGGCATCCAGATCATCTACATTGCAACCTAACATGCTAATTTTACACTCAATTGGGCTGAGTGATCATTAATTCTACATATTCTCTGAGACTCTTAAAAGCATGATTGAATTATGTTTTTCACAGTGCTTTGATAATCGACTTGCAGAACCAAACAGAAGGCATCTCAGCATTTAACACAAAGCAACAAATAACTAAAACACACAGACGCAGAGTAAAGTTTATTGCTATTAAATAGATAACAAGCAACAAATCACCAACACAAACAAAGAGGCAGATGTTGATACCAATAACCAATTCATCAGAGTTGCTTTTGATAGGAAAATCAATTTCTCGGTTAAGAAGGTCCCTTGCATCATCTCAGGATTTTTAGTTTGTTTTGGCTTCCAAACTCGTACTGTACTCTTCCTTCTCCGATTGTCGCCTTTCGTTAAATCGGGGTGTTTGGCCCGTTATCACAATATCCGATCATAATATTCATAACATGCATATTTATAAAAAACATTATATTATAAGAGTTAAATGCATATTTCATGTAGTATTTTAGTGCTAGTTATTAGGATTAAAAGAATAAAATGCTACACGATCTAGCGTTTTTCTCCGAAATTCAAAGTTAGATTATCCAATCTTAATGACCGGTCATTTTTTCCTTATTTGGGTACATTTTGCGAGATTTGCAGCTTTTTTCTTTTAATTCTCAATTTTTTAAATAGACATCAAATAATTTTAATCCTCGTGAACTTTTTACACGTATTGTTAAAATTATTATTTTTTTAAAGAAAAACAAAATAAAAATATACGAATAATAATTTTAATTATGCGATCAAAAGGTTTAGAAATATATGTCAAAAAGTCAAACAACCTATATTTTAAATCAGAAGGAATATTATCAATGAAAAATTATCGAAGACGACTTAAGAAATATAGAAAAACATTCAGCGTTTTTTAACTGCTAGACGAGGACTCATCCAGTCCTGAATGAGGTCATTTTTCCTATCTCTCTTTTTTAACCTCTAGAGAAAAGTCCAAGATGAGGTCGTTTTTCCTGACCTGTTAAGAATTATTTGACATATTTAAAATTTATTATAATCTTGATCGTTGGATATTCATCCAACCATCTCAAAGTCGTATATTTTCTAACACGCCTCCAGCCATCCGTGGACGAGGACCCTTATTCTAAAACTCACAACTCATTAAATAGATTCAAGCGAAGAAGCTAGACTTTATTACAAAGCATATTCTGGACTTTGCACTGTACACGAATTCTTAATTATGCTGTATGAACAAGCAAATTACAACTTTATATGCTATGCTAGATTTACATATTATTTTAAGCTTATTTCCGTAGTGCAGAATTAAAGTTCCAACTGGTTTTGAATAATCACCCACTCTCTCGAACATTTTCTTAAGTTTCGACTGATGTCAGTGATCATATATTTTTCGTTTATAATTTCTCATTCCAGTCCCGAATCTTTAAAAGTCTCCGCTATTCTCGATTCGGATAACGGGTCGTGTTCGTGTCAGCAATCGGGTCGATTTTGGGTCAAGCTAAAATCACTTGAAATTAAATAAAACTGAAAATCGAAGTTATTAGAAACGAAATTCTAATTTCGGATCATTTCGGGTCCATTTCGTGTCAATCGGGTGATTTTCGGGTCACTTTCGGGTTTTGTCTCAGTAAATCAGGTTGCGTGTTCGGGTCGGGTTCGAGTCGGGTTCGTGTCGTGTCTGATATTGCCACCCCTAAGTAGAACCAAACAGAATCTAAGTGAGGAGGCAGCTCTTACTTATTCGGTTCTAGAAACACTGGCATCTGTTCGATCTACGGCAAAAATGTCCCCCCCACTGGTAAAGTCTGATACGTTCTGGCCCTGGCTCGCACCAAAAGCTTCCACGAATTGGAAACTTGGGTCCCAAAAAGATCGAAAAGCTTTGGCTTATAAGCGAAACACATTAGAAAAGGCAACCCAATCATGTGATATTTCAACTAATCGCACAAGCGTGACAGCCAGGCCAGCCATGCTTAAACTCACAACAATGTGTTTCAGCTTGCGGCTTTTTCATACGATTACATAAAAGTTATCGTTTCCTGTGCCACTAAAATACACGATAAAACTTCTAGTAACCATTTGAAGTGAGTGAAAATCACAGCCATAGCATAAAACACGACTTTACTCGCCAATAATTGGTAGATAATTTCGAATATTAAAATTACGAGACAATGTGATCAATTATGCGAGGACAGTTTCGGTTCTTGTTTTCTCTGTTCGAGTCCATTCACTCTCATTTGTTAGCCGTGTTTCCTGAATTCCGAATTTCAATACTTCCTCTCGATCATCCAATAATTTTCAAATATTAAAATTACGAGACAATTTGATCATTTGTACAAGGACGGTTCCTGTTTTCTCTGTCCGAGTCCATTCACTCTCAATTATTACCCGTGCTCCCTAAATTCCGAGTTTCGGTCCTTCCTCTCCATTATCGATATATTTCGAGGGGTTTTGAGTTCGAGTCCTCCCTCCTTTTTCGTTTATAAAAATCTTAAAAAATAGCAACAAACAAAGCATAACAAACAAACCACGACAAAAGGTTAACTGAAGTGGTGAGTAAACTATTAGAACAGTCCCACATGTAGAATGATGTAAATCCCTAAATTCTAAATTGGCTGCTAATGCGATATGTTTTTCACTAATACTTAAACACCTCATATATTTTAAAGTCCTACACTGTCAGTCACAAAAATACCATTTGTACATTTATCGTGTGTCGAAACTCGAAACCCATAGTATTTCAGCTGCATTTCAACAACTCCCTCCTTCCATTCATAATTTTCTCTCTTCGTGTTCTTACCACATTCATTCTGCTCAGTTTACAGTTTACACTGTGGATCGCGTAACAGAGGCGACATTTGCAATATTTTTGATGATGTTGTTCGATACGAAAAAGCTGAGGGCTGCATTGCTGATATTCACGATATTTGCAGCAGCAGCATCGACAGGGGCATCGATGAAAGTAAAAGCTATGGGATTCTACAGTGCAATCCCGAATGAGCTGCCGAGGGGGCCGGTGCCCCCCTCGGACCCTTCGCCTTGTCATAACAGGGTGAAGCTAATGCACGAAGGCGAAGATACTTATGGCAGTGGCCATTTTGTGATATGTCCGTAGATACCTTTTTTTATCTTGTGCACGAGGAATATTTGTTTTTGTTATTGATTTCGGCATCATAACTATTTTTTCTTTCTCGTTTTCGGAGGGAACAATTGTTATTGTTTCCTCTGTTCATGTAAATAACACAGGAGTTTGATGAAATACGAACAATTGTAGATTTGGATAATTGTTGTCATTTCTTTGATTTGGCATCTTAATTTTGTTAGATTTCACAGAGTTGTTTATTTGTTTGATGGATCCGCAAAACTAAAATCCAGCTTTGTAAATATTGGGGGTTTATATATGGTGGTAGATTTCAGAGTTCAGAGGTTTTTGTTCTCCTTCAGTTATGTAAGAGGTGAAGGTGAACTCGAAAGACGAGGAATTTAGATTGATGGACTTCATCCTGCAAGGTAAGACTTTTGTTTGTGCAGTCTTTGATGAACTTCATCCCGCAAGATTCTACCATTTACAATTAGCGAGTCCTTTTCTGAATGATTAGGCTTGTATGTCTTACAAATTAGTTATATTCTAAACCTCGGGTATGTGAGAGTCCAATCCATGACCAGGGACGACACGGGATAAACCCCTGCCATTACGTTATTAGTTATACCATCAGGTCTGATTATCAAGTATTTAGTGTTTGCTTTCTGTATGGTATTTTTCCTGTGAGTTTCGACAGTAGGTAGCATGGTGGTCTCTCAGACCAGCTGGATGCCGCGAATCCATCAAATTAATGCCAATTTTGTTTAAGAACATATAAATAATTTTGAATGATGGATTTTGAAATATATAAATTGAATTATCATTCCAAATTATCAAATTTAGGCTTCAACTTTAATTACTTTGAATTTGGTCAAATCCAAATATCTCAATTCTTGAAACATGTCCTATGTCCAAATCCATAATTTTAAATAAAATTTAAGTTTCCAAAAAACTCATCACTTCATTCTGCGGGGAAGGTGATTGAAACTGAAAATTAGGTTTCTTTAGTGTGGTAGATTTTGAGCAAATAGAAATTTCAAAGGAAAACTGCAGCAGAATAGATAGTAGTAGATCAAATCAGAGCAATAGTATTAGTTAAATGGACACAAAATTTTGGAACACTGCAGGAGAGACAGGCTTGAGAGTTAAGTTCCAAGCCCTTTTAGTTTTTTACTTATCAATCTTAAGCATCCATGTAATTACAGAGGAAGTGTGCTGAGATTCTTCACAGCTAATAATTAGTCTGTCAGAGAATCTGCCTGTACAGATTAATTTTTGGACTTCAAAAACAAATCTTATTAATTTTTATGATGTGAGATTTCGGTTGATACTCACTCAACATATAAGTATCGGAGTACATACACTTGTTCCCTACTTCCGTTAGGAAAATAAAGAGTTCAATTATTGATTTCGCATTTTCGGAAATTTGTTGTGTGAGTATGTAAATTTCTGTAACAGATTACTCGTTTTTTTTTTTTTCAAAGGAGGAAAGAGGAGTAGGTCGTTGAAGTTGTTGGATGGTACTTAGTAGCAAATGGGACGGTGCTACTATTGAGCCTTTCTAGCCAAGCAAACGCATCCTTCTTATTCACTCATTTAAATTCCCGTATTTAGTTCCTCTTCTTTGTTCCCTTTTCCCTTCCTCCTCTCCTTCGTTTCTAGCCTCCCTCACCTACTGTTGCCAACTTGGAATCTAGCTTTTTCTTCCCTTGCTTTTTTAAATGTGTTTGACAATTCTTAAATTTCAGTATTCATCACCAGACTAAGACCTGCTCGACTCTTTAAGCTCAATAAAGCCAATACGAGAGACGGCTTTAGCTTTCGACGAAAATAAACAGAGATTTATGAGAGTTCTGGAGCCATCCAGAGCTAATTGTAAATATCATTCAGTCAACTTTTTTTACAATAAAAGTTTCAAAGTTGGAGATTTTGCTCAAGGAGCAGGCTGTTGAGAAATATACCATTACATAGAAACAGCTGTATTTCCTTTGTCATATTAGCAAAGCTGGGCTAAGAGTATATGATTCCCCTAACAATCCCATCATCTTTTTTCTATCATCATCCTCCAATAATTTCTTCACATCATATAGATACATCACAATGTTTTTATTTTAAGCAAAATCCCAACTTTAAGGCAGCCTCATCTATGCCTCCACCTTGCTATTACATGAACATCAATGGAGGGTCAAGATTGCCCTAAACACCCCCGGTGCCCAACTAGGATCAGTCTACGCTAAAATCCCGACTAAATCTTTAAATTCAATATTTTTAGTTAAAATTTAATAAATATTTTATTTTCAACCCAATCAACCTCCAAATTTACAATCTACTAGATTATTTCTTTGATTATTACAGAATTCTGGTTCCGTCACGGTCATAAAACAAGGCATATATGTAGCAAAAAGCATGCATGTAATCAAGGATAATAAGAAATTTTATAAAGCAAACTCAACCGAAATTAGATACAAAGTCTCATGAGGCCATGTGGTTGGCCTAAATTATGGACCATTCACATGTAACGGTGACCCTTGTATATTAAGCATACCATTACCAAATAAATTTCTACTACTAGTCATATATATACACAACTTAACCATCATATCACTTTCATTCTCTACATGTTTAAGCTTAATCAACTCACCTCTGGCCCTCTACACTTTCCGTGCCCATCCTAACCGCGCACTCAATTCTTCGGGATTTCTTCTCTTTTCGAGATCATCATATTACCGAAAATCTTGTCCTTGTTAAATAGATAGGTGATCACAGGCAAATACATAACATGGCTTCTATACTACCAATTTTTCTTGTGATCATTGTTCTTGCAGCTTCAACAAACGCGTCGAGCAATCCCAGGAAGCTCGACGAAAGCACGGTACCAGTAGGCGATCCGAACGGGGAAATTAAGTGCGGGGGGTGTCCGGTTTGTAATGTCCCGTGCACTCAAAGTCCTCCATCTCCACCACCACCGTCACCACCTCCACCGCCTAAAAAACCACCAACCCCGAGCTTGCCGGGGTTCAATTGCCCTCCTCCGCCGTCGTATATTTACATAACAGGCCCGCCGGGGAATTTATATCCAGTTGATCCGTATTTTTCGGGGGCTAGCCGGGGTTTGCTGGTGAGGCTACCAGTTTTACTGATATGTGGATTGTTGAGCTTGGTGGCCTTTTTGTAAATTCGAGGCCGTGTTGCAACGTTTGGAGGAGATTTTTGTGCATGCAGCTTCAGTTTTCAAGTTAATACAGATACTCGTGCTACTTAAATTTATCACAATAACATGTAGTTCTCGATCTTCATATATCTTTGTTCAGTTGTTCCTAATTCCGTGATATCTACCAAGTAGATATCATGCAACTTTCTAATATAGAATTTCGAAAATTTACATGATCATGCAGGTTTTATCGCATGTTCTTATTGATTTTTAACATGTTATCTTCTGTTATTGTACCCATCATTTCTAATACGTGTTAATTGTGTTTAATATTCTCCCTGTTTCGTTGACTTTTTTTACATATATTTCTATGTTTTTTAATAGTATAATATCTTTCTGAATTATAATATCATTATATTTTTATTAAAAAAATAAAAATAGATAACTATACGATCTAACGACTTGGAAGTAAGTATAAATAAATCAAACGATGTATATTTGGATAAATGATATATGATTCATTTCTTGTGCATGTTAATTTTGTTAAACAGAATCTGTAATCCGATAATACGCCTAATTCTCGATTAAATTGTCTTGTATAAACTAGTCGGGCCCTATTATTATTATGAACGAAACTCATGTCTGAACAACGATGGCGCATATGATGTACACATATATGTGCAAGTTGGAAGAAATTACGTAATTATTTAACAAACTCTTTTCTAATGAAAGCTACGTGTTATCAACTAGCAAGCTTGGGTTCCACTGCACTGCTGTCTGCTGTCTCATTAATTAAGTTGGCGTTGGTGATTAATGTGGTTAGTTATGGTTAAGTGCTTACAATTAGTGTAAGTTACTGATAAGGTACCACGCTACAGTAACCGCCAACAGTACCCGCCCCCGCTACAGGACCTGAAGATCCCCAAAGTCAGACCTCATCATTACCAAGTACAAGGCAAACAGGATAATAAGCATGCACGAATCCCAAAAGGACAGAAAAAAGGACAGTAGCTGCACCAAAACAGCCACCCATGCTGGGGAGTGCCTACAGGCCCATTCCCGCCACTGTAGCAACAGTGGCGGCAAAGGGCCTATATAAAGCACTCCCCAGCCAAAGTGGAAGGTAAGTGCAAATTTCTCCCTCAAAACTCTCTCTAAAAAGCATCTCTCGCCAGATACTTAGAGTGAAAACTCTCTGATTTCCCTTACTTGTCAAGCACATCCAAATCACTGATTATCACGCCGGAGGCGCCTCACGGGATGTCACCCCCCGTGTAGCGTTGTTTTGCAGGTTAGGTCTTGCCTGAAGCTTCCCGGAATAGTGCATTGGAACCCTAGACGAGATTTGGAGTTATCATTTGGCGCGCCAGGAAGGGGACTTCTCCCTAAGAGAAACCTGATCGCATCCCTAGAAGTCGGGCAAATTTATGCAAACTCGATCCGGACTTATAGTAAGTCAGACCAGCAACATGGCAAACCCTCGCCCAAACATGCAAAACGCGAACCTGCTAAACCCCGATCCTGCCAACCCTAACGTCCGAGTAGTCGAAGACGACGTACTCCTGCAAGACTTATCCCCCTCCGGGAACTCGGTCCCCAACGCGGGACCAAACGCCAACGCAGTACCTCCCCCGCTCACCCAGGGGGGACCCATCGATCTGACAAAGTTCACACAGCAACAGATCGACATAATGCTGAAGGTAGCATCTGCCTTCCCACAACCTAGAGGGGAAGCGCGCGGCAACCATGAACCCCAAGACGAGGAGGAGCGAAGTGAAGCTCATAGCCAGCCTCACCCACAGAAGTCCACAGCATCACACCTTGGACCGTCACAAAACACGAACCACAAAAACCACGGTGGCCAACAACACCGCCCCTCAACCTGGAAAGAAAATAGGAGAATCCGGGATCTGAAAAAAGAGCTCGAGGCCAAGCAAGCAGAGTACGAAAAGGCCCGCGCCCGTCTCGAAGGCCGTCGTACCGAGACCCCTGAGGTCCGCAACGACACGGGAAGCGTCAACCCCTCCAACGCGGACATGCTCAACACGCTCATGGCCCTAAAAAAGCGCCTCGAAGATGGCACCAGTGGTGAAGTCGGAGAATCCCCTTTTACAAAGAGACTCGAGGACGAACCAAAGCAAAGGCACATCAAGCACCTCAACCTGAACCCCTTTGACGGGATGGGAGACCCCGAGGAACACCTCAGCTACTTTAACCAACTGGCCCTGCACTACGAGTACCGCGACCTCACTAAATGCCGTTTCTTCGCCGCCACCCTCAGGGGAAGCGCGCAGCGGTGGTTCAGTCGCGTTCCGGCCAGGAGCATAGACACTTGGGCCGACTTTAAAAGGGCATTCCTGAACAAATTCAGGGCGAACCAACCTCAGGAGGTGCATACTTCCTACTTACAAACCATCGGGCAAAGAGAAGGGGAATCCCTGCAGAGCTACATCAACCGCTTCAAGGAAGCGGTCAATAAGATCATCTGTGTAAACGAGATAGAGGCTCTCGTCCATCTAAAGAGGGGACTTGACCCGTATGAATGCGAAAAATACGTTGTCAAGCTGATGGAAGTACAACCCACGACATTGGCCAAGGCATATGACCTGGCATCCCAAGCCGTCACGGAAGCGGAATCTTTGGCCGTGTTGAAACGGGCACGGGCCCCTCCCGCCAGCAATCAGAAACATTACCCACGTGAGCGACACGCCCCGTACCAAAAACCCGTGGAGCAAATGCAAGTTCAAACTACGCATGGACCTCCTGCCAACAAGAACAACAACATATCTGTAAAGGATCGTCTGGGGCCCGCGGTGGGTTCCCGCCCCGAAAAGCGCCCTGAGCCTAACTGGACTAAGTTCAGCCTAACCCGGTCGGCCCTGTTAAGGGACATTAAAAACAAGCCCTTTTACCAAGCACCGCCAGCCATGTGGACAAACCCGGAGGACCGGAACAAAGAGCGCCACTGCGAATATCACGAAACACACGGGCACTCCACGGATAGCTGCCTCGCACTCAAACACTTCCTGGAACGACAAGCAAAAGCGGGAAACCTAAACCAGTACCTCCCTCGCGATCTGCCACCACCACCGCCACAAGACCACCGAGACGGTAGAAATGTGGTCAATCCCGTCTTCGGCGGCACCGTCACGCCCCCTGTCCCCAGCGGGCCTTCAGTATATGCAATCGCCCAGGGAGAGGTGCACAGCCCCATATACTTCACACATGCAGATTACGAGGGCATCAACCCAGATCACAACGAAGCCCTAGTCGTATCCCTGGTCATAGCAGAAAATGAGGTAAAAAGAATATTGGTGGATAACGGCTCCTCTGCGGACATCTGCTTCCAGCACACCTGGGATCGACTGCGCCTGAACAACGCGGTTCCCGAGCCTTGCCTGGAAGAGACACCTTTATACGGTTTCGGACACAACGCCGTGCCCATAGCGGGAGTTGCTCACCTGCCAGTCACCTTCGGGTCACCCCCCCACCAAATCACCAAGACAATCAAATTCTACATCATCAACGCAGTCTCCTCATACAACATGATCCTAGGAAGGCCAACCCTGAATGCACTCAGAGCAATCCCTTCGACCTCACACCTCAAAATGAAGTTCCCAACTCCCACGGGAATAGGCGAAGTCAAGGGGGATTCTGAAACCTCGAAGCGATGCTATGGGATAGCCTTAGTCCTGGCGGCCACCGAGCCCGGAAACATCAAGCGGGAAAACGCCGACAAACGAAAGCAGGAGAAGCGAAAGAAACGCGCTGAAAACCTCCAAAGGAAGAACAAACGGCACCGAGAGGTGCAAGTCATAGAAACCCACGATCCCGCGCACGAGGAACCTCCGCGCATGGACGCCGAGCTCAAAAAATGCTTGTTACGGGATGAGCAGCCCGTGGCAAAACCCGCTGTGGCAACAGAGCAAATTCAGCTCTCTCCCACCGACCCCACGCGGAAAATCAGCATTGGGGCCGGGTTGGAATCAGTATTCAAGAAAGAACTCACAGATCTGCTGCGCGAGTACGCAGACGTTTTTGCATGGAGCCCAAAAGACATGCCCGGCCTTGATGAATCCGTGGCCATGCACAAACTGAGTGTCGACCCCAAGAAGACGCCAAAAAAGCAGAAGCGGCGCAACTTCGCGCCTGACCGCCAAAAAGCAATCGATGCGGAAATAGATAAACTGTTGAACGCAGATTTGATCTGCGAGGTCTCATACCCGGATTGGGTGGCAAACGTTGTGCTAGTGAAGAAAGCTAACGGGAAGTGGCGCATGTGCGTCGACTACACAGACCTTAACACAGCATGCCCTAAGGACCCGTACCCATTACCAAGCATAGACCAACTCATTGACGCAACAGCCGGGCACCTCATGCTCAGTTTCATGGACGCCTTCTCAGGATACAACCAGATTAAGATGGCACCGGAAGACTGCGAGAAAACTGCTTTCATCACTCATAGAGGAGTATACTGCTACAAGGTCATGCCTTTCGGCCTCATCAACGCGGGCGCCACCTACCAACGCATGATGAATAAGATCTTCGCACCGCAACTGGGACGCAACATGGAAGTCTATGTCGATGACATGATTGTCAAATCTATGCTCCAAGAGACGCACCTGACCGATTTGCGGGAGTGCTTCGCAAACCTCAGAAAACACAACATGAAACTTAACCCCGACAAATGCACTTTCGCCCTGGGAGCGGGAAAATTCTTGGGTTTCCTGGTAAGCCAACGCGGGATCGAGGCCAACCCGGAAAAAATCCAGGCCGTCATTGACATGCAGCCCCCAAAAACCATCAAGGACGTTCAACGCCTCACAGGGCGCCTCGCAGCATTGCGACGGTTCATATCCAAGCTTGCGGAACGGTGCCTCCCCTTCTTCGACACCCTCAAAGGAGCACTCAAAACCAAAAAACTCACATGGACAGAGGAGTGCCAAAAGGCCTTTGAGGACCTCAAAACATACCTGGCATCCGCGCCACTCCTGACGACCGCGTCCCCTAGCGAACCATTGTCACTATACCTGGCAGTTTCCGACAAAACGGTGGGTGCAGTGCTTATTAAGGAAGCAGACACGGTGCAAAGACCGGTTTACTATGTCAGCCAAACGCTCAAAGACGCAGAAACTCGCTACCCCAATACAGAGAAAACAGCCCTAGCCCTTGTCATGGCAAGCAGGAAGCTTCGTCACTATTTCCAAGGGCGAGAAATACGGGTCGTCACGAACCAACCCTTGCGCAAAATTCTCCACAAGCCTGAGCTGTCAGGACGACTTATTAACTGGGCAATCGAGCTCAGCCAATTCCACCTCACTTATGTCCCGAGAACCGCGATCAAAGCACAGGCCCTGGCAGACTTCGTCGTGGAGTGTAACTTTGCTAAACCGGACGAAGAAGCACCGGACAACCAAAAACCCCTCCCGGTCGCGGAAGGGTGGAAGCTTTACGTAGACGGCTCCGCCACCAACACCAGATGCGGAGCCGGAGCCATACTCATTAGCCCGGATGGGTTTTGTATAAAACAAGCCCTTCAGCTCAACTTCAAAGCCACCAACAACCAGGCGGAGTATGAGGCCCTGCTTTCAGGTTTAGACCTCGCCATCACTCTGCAACTGCAAAATCTTACCATATACAGCGACTCCCAACTGGTAGTTCGCCAAACAACGGGTGACTATGCGGTAAAAGATTCGACTCTGGCTCAATACCAGCAATTAGTGCAGACCCGCTTGTCCACACTCAAAAGCTACCAGCTCCACCAAATAGACCGGGAAGACAACTCACTGGCGGACAGCCTCTCCAAACTCCTAGAGGGAGAATACACGACCTCGGATGGTCCCGTCTACTTCCTATCTCTCCCTCATCCCTCAACAGAGTCCAAGGAACAGCTCAGCGTTACGCTTAACGAAGACAATTGGATGACCCCCCTCATCGCTTACCTCCGAAACGGAACTCTGCCGACAGAGCACAGCAAAGCCCGGCAGGTCAAGGCACACGCGGCCAAATTCTTCCTACAGGGCGATGTTCTTTACCGTCGAAACTTCGACTCCCCCATTCTCAAATGCGTCGACGACGATGAGGCAACATACTGCATGCGGGAAGTTCACGAGGGCATATGCGGGGATCACATGGCGGGCAAGGCCCTTACACATAAAATCCTGCGCCAAGGGTACTATTGGCCCACCATGGCAAAGGACTGCAAAGCCTTTGTCAGAGCATGCCACCAATGCCAACTTTTCAGCAACGTCCCACGCGCAGCCCCCGCAATCCCGGTGTCAATACTCTCCCCTATCCCGTTCGCGGTGTGGGGAATCGATATTATGGGACCATTCCCCAAAGCCCGCGGGGAACTCCAATTTGTCATGGTGGCTATCGACTATATGACCAAATGGGCAGAAGCCAAAGCACTCAAGACCATCACCCAAGAAGACGCAATCCGGTTTGTCCGCAACCAGATAATTACCCGGTTCGGTATCCCCACAACTCTCATCTCCGACAACGGGACACAGTTCGTAGGAAAGAAGTTCACCACCTTCCTCTCTGATCACGGGATCAAGCACAAGAAAGCATCGGTATGCCACCCGCAAAGCAACGGGCAAGTCGAAGTCACAAATCGCATCATCCTTCGCGGGCTAGAAAAAAGCCTCACAGAATCCAAGAAAAAATGGCCCGAACACCTACCACAAGTCCTATGGTCCTACCGCACCACACAAAAAACAAGCACAGGGGAAACACCGTTTAAACTAGCATTCGGGGCAGAGGCACTAGCACCAGTGGAAATAGGATCACCGTCCTTCCGCATGCAAAACTTCAACATCAACGACAGCATTGAGGGAATGCGGACTAACTTGGAGCTACTGGACGAGGTCCGGGCGGCCGCAGTCCAAAAAATGGAGCTCTACAAAGAAAAGACAAGGGACTTCTTCGGAAAGCGGGTCCGAATGCGGGCATTCCAGGTGGGAGACTTAGTCAACAGAGCAACCGAGGCATCAGACCCGCGCCACACGGGCAAGCTAATGCCCAAGTGGGAAGGTCCATATAAAATAGCACAAGTCATCCGTCCCGGCTCTTACAAGCTATCCCACTTGGATGGCACGGAGGTCAACAATACTTGGCACGCAGCAAAGCTCAAGAAATATTATCAGTAGCAGCCCTGGCCTAATGATTCATAGCATGTAAACGGGCATCCTTTTGGACTTATATATATTATTAACGATGTTTTCCGTTAATTTGCATCCTGATGATTCATCCAACAAGAAGCACATAAAAAGCACAATATATAAAGCACATCTCAACGAAAAGCACATAAAAGCACATTTACGCACAAGATACAAGAACAGCTTATAATATATAATCCATAGCTTACAAGGATCGGCTAAAGGCCGCCGCGGGAACAACGCTACCCGGGTCAAGCCACGGTCACGGGTACCAAGCATATTACAAACGCACGCACACGGGAAATACAAACAACAATGGACCCCCGAAACATATAACGGGGGTACTTAGGAAATACAACAACTAGCGCGGCGATAGCGCCTTCTAAAAAGCCTCATCCTCCTCGCTCGAGTCACTCGCGGAAAGCTCATTGTGAATGAGCTGCAACTGCGCCCAGATCGCACCACGACGCTTCACCTGGCGGGCCCGAACGCGCTCCATCTTCTTGTGATAAGACTCATGCAGGTCTTTGTTCTTCTGCATCAACTCCTCAAGGGCACCCCGGGCACGAGTGCTAAGCGGCTCGTCAATCCACACTTCATAGTAACAATCACCCGCAACACAAGCTTCCATGCGCCGCCCAGCATTCCGGCCACCCCAGATAGTCTTCACCACAACGGGACGATCACAGTAACAGCGAGAGCCTACAAGATTAGACATGATTAACACAATTTTTTGCAAAAACACAAGGATAAAACAACAAAGGAGTGGAGGAGCATAATACCTTCGTTTGGGAGACAGGCTATTTATAGTACTCCCGCGCACGTGCCTGGCAGCCACCTGTCACAAAACAAGCATATAACCTAGGGGGAAGGACGACTAACGCCATCCCTCCCCTAGACCAAATTCACACGCAACAACAAAATGTAGCAAAGCATGGCCGCGTATCCACAACCATGCCCTGACAACGGCAAAGCTCCCACCTGTAAACTCGAGCAAGCAACACAAAGCACAAGCACATACACGCAACTAAAAAAGCAAATAAAAGCATATTATACGCACAGCCCAAATCCACACACAAGTCACCCGCCATTGTACGGCAAATTACAAATCCCAAAAGAATGAGTTCAAATAGTCTAACCAGCCAAGTTCAAACATAACTCAAAAAGCAACAGTTTAGAGACAAAGGAGTTAAATGGTGGGGGTCTCGGTCGAATCATCAACAAGCTCTTCATCCTCCTCTGGGGTAGCAGCCTCGGTCCCGGGTTGCTTCTCCGCATCAGCCATGACCGTGTCCGGGTTCTCCCTTTCCTCAGCTGCGGAGCGGGAAACTTCTGCTTCCTCCGCCACGGGATTCTCATCCACGGTTTCCAGAGCTTTTGGACTCTTTGTCCCAGCACTACCTCCAGAGCTGCCACCCGCACTCTCAAGCTCCTTCACCCGGTCAGCAAGCTTCTTATTCTTCTTCTTCCTCTTGTGTGCCTTAGACTTTGCTTTCTTCAAGGAAGAGGAAAGATCCGCTACCCGCTTCTCCAAAGCGTCAACACCGGAAGAAGAACCACCCGCGCCCGCCACTAAGCTCAAGTACTCCGCACTTTCTTTCACAGAAGAGACTCCCTCCTCAAAAGCTTTGGCCAAGGCAGCCCGATACTCAACACTGGCCTGATATTTCCGGATGGCCATCTCCTCAGTGGGTCGCGACGCAACCATAGCTTCAGCTTCTTCGGCACGTTTACGGAGTTCGGTGAAAGTCCGCTCCGAGGCTGCCTCCTTCCCCTCCCAAAACAGCCTTTGGGTTTCCAACTCCTTGTCCACGAGGTCCCTTCGATCCGAAAGCACCTGCCAGTCAGCCTTAAGAGTCTCCATCTCTTGGGCAAGTTCTTTCTTTTGATCCTCGACTGCATGGAAGTTCTCCACCAAGGTCTTCTTTTGACCTTCAAGATCAGCGACCTGCTTCCGCAGTGCAATATTGTCCTGGCGGAACATTTCTCCCCGGGTGCTTAACGCCAAATCATACCCTCGAGCCTGCGACAACCATCAGAAAACATATCACAACCCACATACACGGAATTGAACGCTAAGTACAAAAGCAAATGCACAAGCACATACCTTCCTGTGATGAAGCTCGGAACGACGCACCAGCTTCTTCCATCCCAACCCATCCATCTTTTCAACATCATCCTCAGTGAGGCCAACCTGCCCTGGTGGCCCGGCTCCAAACAAATTACCTCGCCCCACACGACGGGCATCCACAGGTCCCACCTCATCTTCGGTCCCAGACGCATCCCCAGCACTGACACCCGCCATCAAATCCACATTGCCGCGGCGCTTCACACGGCGCCCAATCTGGGCACTCAAGGTCAACTTTCGACCACTGCCAGCACTACGAACCCGTTTCCTCCGTCTGGGAACCTCGGGAGTCTGTCCCTCTGTCGTCGGGTTCTCCAACATCAATACAGTCGACGTCCCGCCAGCCTCAACACTCTCTTTTTCTTCAACTGCACGGGATGATCCCGCTTCCACAGCTTTCCCGCCAGCTTGTGTGCTGACCTCGGTTTCACCCTCACCGCCCAGACCGTCGTCAAACTCGCCCGCGGTGGTATGCCCTCCACCTTCTCTCTCTTCGCTGTCCGCAATCTCATGAATCTCCGGGCTCTTTTCAACAACCTCCTCATCATCCTCCGCATCCCCAAACACATCTTGGGTTTCCACCTCCTCACTTGGCACATTTTCTTCCTGCTCAGTCGCAGGCTCCGGTTCATCCCTCAAAAGCGGAACGCGGCCCCGGGATGCCGTCCCCGAGGTGGAGGCCCCAATGGCAGTCCCCGCAGGTTGCACCACTGCGCCCCGTGACGCCCTGGCAGCCGCGCGTCCCGCCCGGCCTTGAGCCGGCGTACGCCGCCTTGCCTGCGACCGCCCCTCACCTTCAACCCGGGCAGCACCCCTATACCTAGGGGGATTTCGGTTCAGCAGGCCCGTGAGCAATTTCACCTCTTCTTCAGCAGTCATGCCCTCCAAGGGCGGCAACTCCGTCAATCGCGGGTCCAGGACTGCAAAATCAAGCAACATATCACAACACTATAAAGCCAAAAAATCACCAAACACAAAAGCAAACTCCCCCCACATTCAGTAAAGTCAAAAACTTACGCAGGTAAAGTTGCAGCCTCCCATTCTCAAAGAATGCACTCTTGGTCCAGGTGCTCCCCAACGCCTTCGTAATACCAACCAGTATCTCCACGTCAACCGCGGACAATTGATCCCGCGGTGCACGATAACTCTTCTCTACCTTCAGAACCATGTTAGGCATCCATGCCAATTCGCCACCCGCGACCACCAGAAACTCATACTGCCAGTCCGTCATGCTATTCGGAAAATCAAAGGGCATATAGTCCACAAGCTCTCTGCCAATCACGCTGCTCTTATTGGCAAAAGGCAACTCCACAAACGGCTTGGCCGTGCTCGTCTTTATGTTAAACAGATGGAAAAAGGCCTTAAAGGTAGGCTGCTTCCCCAGAGCGGTACAGCTCGCTATAAACCAGTTAATAGCCCGGATCGCATTGGGCGTGATCTGCGAGATCGAGCACTTCAGATGCACACAAACAAGGTCCCACATGAAGCGGTGCATCGGGAATCTCAAACCCGCCTTCAACTGCTCCAAGGTCACACATATGGACCCGCCAGCACCCCGATGATGCAACCTCTCCTCCTCACGGGCAGGCCTCCAGCTATAGTCGCTCCCCAACCTAAAAAGCTTCGACATATATGGCCCATACTCCGCCACATTGAACGTACTCCTCCTCTGGAGATGATCACAGCCTGCCAGTTCTTGCTCCACTTTGGCATTGTTTATTTCCACCGGGCGTATCTTGAAGGTCCGATAGAAACTACTCTGATCCTCAAAAAACCTGTAATGCAGATCTTTCGGCGGGAGTGGAATAGTAAACCGCGGAAAATCCCGCCATCGACCAGACAAACTAATCAGCGGCCTTGCCTCCCGCGTCACGGGATCAAAGCAATCTTCCCCGGGCATGGCAGCCATTTCTTCTTCAGTACCCGGATGAATAGCTTCCAGACGCACCTCTTCAGCCACGGCAGTCATCAATTACCTGCAAGAGGGCCACACAGAGAACAGCCCGTTACATACATCGCCCCAAGCCCGTCAACATTAGCGGCATACAAATCAAAGACACAAACACGTTTCACAACACAACCCCTTTTCATTACCCGCGACCCCCATACAAACATATTATCAAACACCTACAGTACAAACACGTGCAACCGCCGCATATTCCAAACCTTAAAACTTCAACCTAACCCTAATGGTGCACAACCCGAGACAACAATCCCGAGGTCGCTACACCGCCATCAAACCGCAACGCCACCGTGCAGACGGCAGTCACGGCGACGACAGCTCCACTACTACCACCACAAATCAAAGACGAAAACACAGACATTCAGACACTTCAAAATACTGAAAAAGCAAGCCCTAAAACACCGATCTACCCACACTACGGCGCAACAACACGATTACGAGACTTATATACGCCGGCGAGCAACCAAATACGCGAAATACAGTAAGAACGGCAACAAACACGATGAACAAAGCAAAGTCTAAAAACATCAGCAAAATATGACTAAGCAGCAACATCAAGAGAGAAGACAAGCACAAACTTAAAGGATCGCCGGCGATGCTTACTTGTTAAACGGAAATGATAAAGAGAGCGGTTGCACTTTACTCCGGACGACCTCTCGCAACTTACAGATGGAAAAAGCGGAGCACTTCGAGAAAACTAAAACTTCAGACAAGTATACTCAGAACTGGGTTTTAAGACATACATATATACCCCCACAATTACCAAGAGATGCATTAACTGCATGGCCACGTGCACACGCACGATTGGCTCAAAAACTGCACCACCACACCCACCCCTCCTCAAAAGCCGCATAAACCGTACTCCATCCCCAAAAAACCCCCAACTTCGAAAACCGGTGTCTTTTCGATTGCCCCTATAAACAAATACATATATGTCACCCTACTTATCAAATCTTACCCACAACATTCTCCGCATTCAATTTTATTCCCCATTTATTACCCAATTTATTACAAGTAATGAATTGGTCGCAGACAAAAAACATAAATACAAGCAAGCCAAAAGCCAGCGGGAAAGCAAAACACTTCACATATATATATCAGAATTCTTTTTCAATACAAACCAAAGCGGACTCAGTCCGCGACACGGAAGCCCTATTCTACAGCTGAGCCTCCAAGTCCGCAATGCGGGCCTGGACATCCTCTAATCGCTCCTGCAGCTCGTCCCTCTCTTCCCGGGCCGCAGTCAACCTCTCCGCCACCGTAGCCTCCGGCGCGGGTTCCGGCCGATCAATGGGCACATACCACCGCCCATTGATCTGCACCGCCGCTCGCCCGCGTCCCGGGACCAACATCCTCTCATACACCTCCTCAAGGAGATCATCATAGGGAAGGCCATCTTCCAGCATATCAGCCAACCTCCTAGCAAATGGATCGGTCGGCAAATCATTGAACAAAGTAAGGAGTTCAACCCTCCTCATCCAACGCATCTGCGTCCTATAGCTACCACTAGACACATCACTCCCGTTGCTCACAGACGCCGAGGAATTATCAGACATTTTTTACAATACTTTCACAGGAAAAAGCACGATTTGACGATTAGAAAGGAAGAAAAAAGATAAACGCACAGATGAAGTGCACAAATGAACTTCCCTAGCCTTTATATAGCCACAGCCATAGCCCCGCAATAAAAGCAAATGGAGTTCCCAAAGCGTTCACACTTCCCACAGGCGTTTCCTAGGTCAAATATAACTCAAACGCACCTGGAAAACCAGCGGTCAACAGTCTCCTCAGTGAATGTCTGTGCAGTGCATTTAATGCACACGGACACCCACAGGCTACAAGTCCACACAACTTCAACACCCGCGACCGTACCGCTACCGCTCCCTAATCTTCCCGCCAGATCTTCCCTCATTATTGGCCGCGTCCAATACTTGGGGGGCACATTTTCATTTTATTCAAAATTTTTTATCTTCCCTCATTATTGGCCGCGTCCAATACTTGGGGGGCACATTTTCATTTTATTCAAAAATTTTTATCTTCCCTCATTATTGGCCGCGTCCAATACTTGGGGGGCACATTTTCATTTTATTCAAAATTTTTTCATCCTTCCCTCATTATTGGCCGCGTCCAATACTTGGGGGGCACATTTTCATTTTATTCAAAATTTTTTCATCCTTCCCTCATTATTGGCCGCGTCCAATACTTGGGGGGCACATTTTCATTTTACTCCAAATTTTTTCATCCTTCCCTCATTATTGGCCGCGTCCAATACTTGGGGGGCACATTTTCATTTTACTTCAAATTTTTTATCTTCCCTCATTATTGGCCGCGTCCAATACTTGGGGGGCACATTTTCATTTTATTCAAAAATTTTTATCTTCCCTCATTATTGGCCGCGTCCAATACTTGGGGGGCACATTTTCATTTTATTCAAAATTTTTTCATCCTTCCCTCATTATTGGCCGCGTCCAATACTTGGGGGGCACATTTTCATTTTATTCAAAATTTTTTCATCCTTCCCTCATTATGGGCCGCGTCCAATACTTGGGGGGCACATTTTCATTTTATTCAAAATTTTTTTCATCCTTCCCTCATTATTGGCCGCGTCCAATACTTGGGGGGCACATTTTCATTTTACTCCAAATTTTTTCATCCTTCCCTCATTATTGGCCGCGTCCAATACTTGGGGGGCACATTTTCATTTTACTTCAAATTTTTTTTCATCTTTCCCTCATTATTGGCCGCGTCCAATACTTGGGAGGCACATTTTCATTTTATTCAAAATTTTTACAACTTCCCTCATTATTGGCCGCGTCCAATACTTGGGGGGCACATTTTCATTTTACTTCAAATGTTTATCACTTCCCCAATTATTGGCCCGCGTCCAATACTCGGGGAGCACCATTTTCATTTTAGTCATAATTTTTACTGCGCGTTTTGTTTGCTTCACACCTCTATCGCAGAAACAACATACGGAAAAAAGAAGAACAAAGGACAACACAAGGCGATATACGCATCAAACCAACGATTTTACATTAAAGCAGAAATAAAGATACAATCTGACACGGGCTAATCCCGCATCGAAACTACCTAAGGAAGCTGAGCCCTCAGCTCCACAATCCGCTCATCTACAGCTTCCAGCCTGGTAAGCAGGCCTTCTCTCTCCGCCTCCGCGTCCCGCAACCGCTCCCGCACCGTGACACCCGGAGGGACCGGCGGGTTGTCAATCGGCACCATCAACCGCCCATCCACCTCCTCCGCGTCCCGGGCACGACCCGGCAGCAAAAGCTCGTGGTAAACAATCTCCAAAGCAGACTCATAGGACTGCTCCTCATCCTCCAACGCCTCCGCGATTCTCACCGTGATAAGCTCGGCCGGCAACCGGCGAATCCGGTTGATCAGATCCTGCCGCCGGCGCCACTCGATCGACCGGCCATAATACAAACTAGAGCTAGCTGCAGAGCTGTCGGAAGACATATCACCTGCACAAGACACACCAAGAAAAACGACCGGTCAAAAGTTCCGATCAAACAACAACACAAGAGATAGATGATCACTACGCCGGAAAAGCCCCAAATCAAGCACTAACCAAGTTTGCAGAAACAAGCTTTTACGAAGATAAACAATGAGCTGAGCACTTCTCACCGAACGAAAACCCCCTTTATATAGACAGCACTACCCAGTCCTTTGAGCTTCAGCCGTTACTTCCCTGGGCTGTTGAAGCGCCAAAATACACATCCATCACCCCAGTCAAAAGCCTCATACATGTATCTGTGCCAGTAGTTAATTGGCACAAATATCCGCACAAAATACCATCAGTCAAATTAACCGTGCATGCAGTCACGACATCATCCACTCACACTGCGCCACGTGGAACATCCGTACATCCCCCATACGGAACGACAAGACCAGGCGGCAAAAGGCTTCACGCCTTTTAAATTTCGAAATCTATGGCCCAGCAAACACAACCCGGCCGAACAACGCCAAAAAACCCGCCACCTCAACACAGACACTCACAACGACACACTCGCCCAAATGCAACCCGGAAATGCACCCTGCGCGGGAAATTTTACTTACTCCCCCCACCCGCTAAAGCAGATGGAAGGAGTAGGGGGCAATGATAAGGTACCACGCTACAGTAACCGCCAACAGTACCCGCCCCCGCTACAGGACCTGAAGATCCCCAAAGTCAGACCTCATCATTACCAAGTACAAGGCAAACAGGATAATAAGCATGCACGAATCCCAAAAGGACAGAAAAAAGGACAGTAGCTGCACCAAAACAGCCACCCATGCTGGGGAGTGCCTACAGGCCCATTCCCGCCACTGTAGCAACAGTGGCGGCAAAGGGCCTATATAAAGCACTCCCCAGCCAAAGTGGAAGGTAAGTGCAAATTTCTCCCTCAAAACTCTCTCTAAAAAGCATCTCTCGCCAGATACTTAGAGTGAAAACTCTCTGATTTCCCTTACTTGTCAAGCACATCCAAATCACTGATTATCACGCCGGAGGCGCCTCACGGGATGTCACCCCCCGTGTAGCGTTGTTTTGCAGGTTAGGTCTTGCCTGAAGCTTCCCGGAATAGTGCATTGGAACCCTAGACGAGATTTGGAGTTATCAGTTACATGTATAAATAGTCGTGGAATTAGGTAGTGCCACTTCCTGTCGTTTGTTCTGTCACTTTGCGATAATTAAGAAGGATAATATATTTAGGTAATAGAAGTTGGGATTTTCTAATATATGTTCATGTTTACTTTAAATTCATAATAATAATAATTTTTGTATATATAAAAGTTTTCATCAATTAAAAATTTTCATCTAAATAAAAGAAATATTAAAAATATCTAAAAATATCTAATTTTCATTAACACTACAAAAAGACCCATATAAAAAGAGTCCATATCCCTAACATATGTATGCTAGGGATCTGTTTAAAAACATACAAGTTCCGGACGGGTAAAACCCATTTTCTACCCGTACAACATTTTTTTAGCGCGGGATAGAGTTTCTCCCGTCCAGCGCTAAAAAAAACGCTGGACATACTAAAATTTTGTTTTAATCCTGGCCGCTGGATATTTATCCAACGGTCAAGAACCTATGTGTTTTTTAAGAGGTACTTAGCATATGTATGCTTATGAGCTGGACCCATATAAAAAT
Organism: Daucus carota subsp. sativus; assembly: GCF_001625215.2. Lineage (NCBI taxonomy): Eukaryota > Viridiplantae > Streptophyta > Magnoliopsida > Apiales > Apiaceae > Daucus > Daucus carota. Next base: position 30,252,200 of record NC_030388.2, on the reverse strand, counting down.
ATATAAAGTGTATATAGCGGTACACGTCACTCGACGACATTATTGTATAGAGTGACATGAAGCCGTCACATGCATGCCCTGAAAATAAACGCGCCAACCTTAATTCATGCTAAACTACAACAGATTCACCAAAATTTCGCGCACAAGACGCTAAACACACACGTCCCGATGAATACTTTTCTCTGATTACAAGTATTTCTTGAATTGTACGAGAAGAAAGGAGGAAGGTGCTGACAGCTGAGGAATATGATTTTATGTCAGACTTTGTCCAGTGCAGAGTATGCATAGTATGTGCATCCGTCCTAGGAAGATTAGCACGTAGAAAGACAAAACAAATAAAGAAAGATGATCGAATAGGATTTATCTGAGATATTTTTATTTATTTTTTTGAAAGTGAGATATTTTTTTTAATATTTTAAGTTTTTAAAGGACTAATTCTCAACATGATGACGTCCACTTTCCAACGTGAAAAATGAAATTTCAAATGACAGAAGTGTTAAGATATAACATGAAATCTATTTGAAGTCTTTTTTAACATTTTAAGATTTTAAATATTAGTTCTCAGCCGTTAAGAAATGGTTAGTAATAATTTTTTCAAAATTTTATGGTTAAAAGCTGAAAGTTTAGGATAAGTGTTCCAACCACAGTGTCCTGGTATAAAATTTTCTAATATTATGACATGATTAATAAATTTAATAAATATAAAGATGTTCTAGTGATTTTATTCCCTCCTTACACTTAGAATCACAGTAGTTTAGAAACTCGTTTAATGAAATTTTAGAATTGCTCTTAATACCTTCTAAGAGCATCTCCAATAGGCTCTTAAATATGCTCCTAACTCAAGATATAAAGAGCAAGATCAAAAATTGAGCTCCAAGAGACTCTTAATAACTCTTAAAAAGCTTAAGAGCCATGTAGTGGCTCTTAACTTGTTTTTAATAATAAAAAATCCATTCTCTCCACTACATGAATTTGAATCTTTGACATAGTGGGTTTAGATATGAATAAAATATACAATAGTGAGAGGATATAGAGAACATTGTTGGAGTTGTCACTCTTAAAATTACACTACATTACTAAAAGTCATATTTTTTATATTATATTTAGGAGCATACTAGGAGACTATTAGAGATGCTCTAACTATTAGACTTCAGAGTATCTCCAAGGAGACTCCAATATAAACTCCTAATTCAAGATATAAGGAGGATGATAAAAAATTGAACTCCGAACCGCTTTTAGTGATTCTTAAAAATTTTAAGAGTCTCTTCTTTCTCCTCTAGTACCATATAGTGGCTCTTAACTTGTCTTTAATAATAAAAAATGCATTCACTCAACTATATTATTGAATATTTGACTTCGTGGGTTTAAATATGGATAAAATATATAATAATGAAAGGATATAGAGAGTATTGTTGGAGTTGACACTCTTTAAAATTATATTATATAACTATCAGTATTTTTTTTATATTATAGTTAAGAGTTTAGTAGAAGACTGTATGAGACAATTTGATAATAAATTGAACTTTGTTGCAGCAAGTATGAGATCAATTTTGATGATGCTGCCACATTCTGCGTGCTTGTACAGTTGCACTGTGCTTTGAAACAGCCAAAAGTTATTAATCGTAGATAATTTTTTGGTCCACCAAACATTGGTTCATAATTCAAATCAGCACTGTAAATTGTTTTAAAAAAGGAAAAAAAAGAAAACAAGAAGAAGAAGCAGTGCTATTTGTTTCACCATAACAACAGTTGTTGCTTCACTAGTAATGAACTACCAACACTTTAACCAACTTCAAAGGCTTCTCCATCATAGTTAACAGTATATATGCAACGGAGAATATGGGGGTGTTTGGTTCATGGTTAATGAGCTCGGTTAACAGGAATCGGAACTTTAATCCCATAAAAAGTGTTTGGATTAGTTATTTGGTGCCATGGAATGAGAACCCCAATCCTTTTAGGTGGTTAAATCATACCCTTCCCACCCCATGGGTTACCATACCATTCCCATTCCCATTAACCCCCATTCATATACCCCATTCCCATTTCCGATTCTCATTCCCAACCTCAATCCAAACGCTCCCTATATTTTTTTCCTGATATTCATCAGTGTTCTCACGGGATAGAAATGATGCATTATAAATGAAGAATCGATTGAAATAAATGTATATTTGTAATTAGACTGTTGTCACTGTTTTTCATTCCCAACCTCAATCCAAACGCTCCCAATATTTTTTTCCTGATATTCATCAGTGTTCTCACGGGATAGAAATGATGCATTATAAATGAAGAATCGATTGAAATAAATGTATATTTGTAATTAGACTGTTGTCACTGTTTTTCCTTTTAGAGTAGTGCTACATGCATAAAATTGGGTACATAATTTTACACAAAATGACATGGCAATCTAGGTGGGGAGTTTTAATTGGTGCTATTAATGCATGTGCAGGGGGCCCATTCCAATCACAAGTTGACACATACTCATTCTGTGAATATTTCTGTACCCAATTCTGTGCATGTAGCATTTTCTTTTTACAAAATTTAGAATTATTTTTGAGTTAAAAGTGCATGGTAGTCGGGGAATATCTTCATATAATTTGAATTTGAAAGAAACTACTAGTAAAAGTTTTAGTCGTATCTTCTAATTAAAGCTGCTAGTCACCCTATTCTAGGCTTCTAGCTGCTACAATCGTTTTTGAATACCGTTGACCGAAACATACGAAATTTTACTCTCTCATTTGTTTAATCATCTTTCGTAGAGCATGCCCCATCATACAAGATTATGTTTTCTTAGTGGTCACTTCCCGCTAACACGGTCTCCAATTCATTATAGTAAAAAGTGATAATTTTATATTATTTTAATATTAAAATCATATTATTTACAAAATATATTTATCGACATTGTAATGCACACTAATAACAATCTTTCTATAAAACGAAGGGGGCAAATATCTTTTGTTAGTAAAAATAAGAATATTATTGAAATTATGAAAAATATTAAATTTGACCTAAAAATTACACCAAATATATTTTTGATATCAAATTTAGTATCACAATATCCATTGTATATAAGTTTTATACTTATATAGTGTTACATTGTAGTTAATAGGGTTTGTGTAGTGTGTACCCATGGGCAAATGCTAAGCGCAGAATTTATTATGATTGAGAGGTTTTAATTCGCGTGGTTGTTGTATTTGCAGGGGGTCCATCATTATTAATATATGAGAGCCAATCAAAATCTTCTAAACTTGTAAAATCCCGCGCTTAGCATTTGCTCATGGGCACACACAGAAAAACCGTAGTTAATATATGCTATAATAATATTATAACATTGGAGTGGAGATCTAACATTCATCCATTTCGTTTTTGGCCTCAGTTTACCTAAAAAATAATAAAACCAGTTTTACAAAATCCAAAACTATTTGTACTAAATTTCTTTTTCAACTTCTCTCTATTAATATCATCTCACTACAACTTCACTTGCACTCCTTTCTTACACACATTTACATATCATGCCTTCAAACCTAAACCAACTCACCCTCCTCATTGCCTCCACAACACTCCTCTCTTGTCTCCACACATCTTGCTCCCAAACCGAGTGTCCCTACCCATGCTACCCTTCTCCTCCGGCGGGGCCCGGGAACTATCCACCGCCAGCCACCCTACCTCCGCCGTCACCCACGGGCGGCTCATTTTACCCTCCGCCGACAGGCTTATTACCAAACTACCCTTCTCCACCTTATCGGATGAGTGGTGTCACTCCGCCTGCTCCCGATGCTTTAGTGCCTTGGTTCCCGTATTACTACAAGAAGCCTCCTCATGGGACTGATCAGGCTTATTCGAGTTCTGTTAGAAATCGGACGGGTGGGATTGGGTCGATAAATCTTCTTGTTTTGCTTTTATTTGTATCTACTTTTTTGCGCACTTTATTGTGAAGTGTGAAGTTATGGCCTTGACACTTGAGGGATATAGCTTAAATTACTCATGCGAATGCAGGGTTAGTAAGACTCCGTGTTCTAACAAGCACTTCCGTTATTTGATTTTTTTAATACGTATTTCTAAATTTTTTGATCGTATTAACAAAATTATTATTTTAAATTTTTTTGAAGAAAAATATATGATTGATATTTGATTTAAAAGAAAAAAACTTCGAAAATAAAAATTTTAACTGTGCAGTCGAAGAACTTAGAATTAAGTATCAAAAAATCAAGCATTAAAAAAAATGAAAAAAATCGAACGACATGTATTTCAAAACGAATCGAATATTATAATATAACAATGCTTCGGAATTAAGTATAAAAAAATCAAGCATTCAAAAAAAAATGAAAAAATCGAACGACATATATTTCAAAACGAATCGAATATTATAATATAACAATGTGATAAATCGTTTTTAGTTCTGAAAGCCAACATGATATAATATAAAAATCGATGATAAATCAGCTCATTTTTGTAAAATAACGTTTTAAGTCGTCAAGGCCGTCGTCCCCCACTTGTTACTCGAGGCGCTAGTTTTACAATTATGATGGTTCAAGTGGACATGAAGGAGGGGAGCTTTTGTATTAAAATTCAAAACGAGAGAGGCAGAGTTTAAATTTTGTATAGTGACTTATGCAAAATGGTTGAAGTACATGCTGTATCATTTTCAAAATTTATTATTTGAAAATGATATAAAGAGAAAATGAAATAATTAAATAAAAATAGGTACAATGTATAAGGGTACATAATGACTTGAATAATTAAAATATAAATTATAGTCGGTATCCTCCAATAAACTGTTTCAATTTGAGTCATCCAATCATAACCGTGTAGGCAACTCCGATGAAAATGACTTAACCTTGCTAATTGGTGGGAAGGAACCAAAAATTTTCACATTTTTCTGTAAAATTAGTTTTTTTTTTCACATATAAAATATTATGAAAAAAAAATCAATTTTCAATCTTATATTACCTACAAACCAAACAATATTCATTTTATTGAATACAACTTTTTTATAAATATAAAAATCTTACTTTCACCACGGTTATCAATCACATTATAAGACAAAGTCACATAAGGACATGTATGTTTAACTCATGTGATATAGTTTATGTTTGGAAGTCTGGCATTTGAGATACAATTATACAAATTAGAGTTTTAAAATATATTAGAAACTTGGTTTAAGTAAATTATTGATATTATCTTTTAACAGTTATTTAATTGAAATAATGATCAGTCCCGTAAATTAATTTTGAAAAAGGTTAGACGCCCTATATGTTTATTGTTTCTTCCTCACTTTAACACTGGGCATCCAATCCTCAAACCCATTTATCGTTCGTTGGTCATTATATAACTGGGCTTCTCTCGGCTGGTTTTCACTTGCCCAGGCCCAGTGTTCTTCTTTCTTTCCTTTGTTTCATCTTTCATGGAAGTAGTAGTGTAGTGCTAGTAAACATGCTCAAATTTTTAATGAGGATATTATAGAAGTAAAAACCAATGATATTTTGGTTTTTTGCCTATTTAACATAATTTGGAAAAGAAAAATTAAACTAGCATGCATATAAAATATACGAGTCCATTTCAACACAAAAGCCATTTTTCAACAAAACCGAAATCAATTATACGACTTTTTTTCAATAATTTAAAATTTAATATAAAACCATACGGACATCTCATAAAAAATTCAAGAACAAGTATCTGATGATAATATATAGAATTATTTTGTATCTCCATGTGCATGCTCCTCTTTCCTAGCTTTAGTTTTACCCTATACTTTGCCCTTTTCTTTTCTGAAAAGCCTGCATCCGTGCTTTTCATTTTTCAACACATACAACATATTCTACTCAAATCTTGCACTACAAAAAGTTGAGAATTCATTATTTTCAAAAGGAGGATTTTTTTTATTAATTTCGAAAAGTGAAAAGTGAATGAAATTTGAGAAATGATTGGAGTAGTGAGGAACTAGAGGAGTCACTCAAGGGACCAAAAATGAAAGGACAGTTGATGTGAGTGACCACAGTCCACAAACTAGTTCATCATATCCAACCAAATGAGTTGCATCGCAAGAAATATTAAAGTTACTCCGACTCAATATACATGTTTACTTAAAAAAAAATATTTATTTTAAATTATATGTCACTCTTTTTTTCCAACACAAATTTATCTTTATATTTTATTGTGATTTTTTTGGAACTCAACTTTATTCTCATTTCTCAATGCACTAAATATCTATATTTATTATATTTTTTTTTGGACTCAACTATACTCTTACTTTTCAATACACTAATTAATGATATATTAGATAAAATCATATCTAACTAATTTTTTTTTAATATGCCTGTTTTTTTTTTCAAAATGAACCTAGAAGAGACGGGGAGTAGTTCAGAATATAAACCTAGAAGAGACCAATTGCCATATACATGTTGATATGTTTTCATTAGCAACTAGATTTGTTCATGCAGTTGTCTTGTCTTTAACTGATTTTTTATAATTTATTCTAATTAGATATTGTATGTAAACTTCAATCAAGATGGTCAATTTCATTTTAAAACAAATTTGAATTAAAATGCATTTTCAAACGGAGACATGTGTTCCAAAAATTCTCAATTTATTAAAAGATTCTCCCATTGGTTTCTTAAAAATTATCTTATCGATTTATCGATTACATTTATAACTTCTGTTATGAGTAAAAATCCCGATTGAAATTCTGAATCAACAAGTCAACTAATTTTATTTTTCGATTTCTATCGCCATGAACAGAGTGAGTACCTGAGGAACACTACCTGCAGGCTGCAGGACTAGCACTGTACTTGACTATCAAGTTAAAATTACTTCATGTCCCGATTTGGTTTGAGCTCAGGAAGAGGCATAAATATACAGAAAACTAAATTAATCATGAGAAGATGAAAAAATAGCAAGAACCCTACTAAATTCGAATGGACCCTGATTTGAATAATGGACACAAAAGTTAAACCCTCCACGTAACTTTACACACATGGTCCCCAATTTCCATTACTCTTCTGGGCCCAAAACCCAAGCCCACTGTCTGTCCTTCACCCTACAATAATTAGTCATCACAATTCACAACTATTCTTTGTGGATCTGTGTGAGAAATGTAATTTCACGTGCATTTGTTTGCATGTATTTAGTGTCATCTCTATTTTCATACATGTCCAGCCTCCACCCTCCCACTTGCTCCTTTAATATTTAAATAAAAGAGTTCAAAGTCAAGAAATCGAAAATCAAAATGAGTCGATTAATTTAGTGATTCAAATTTTATTGAAAATTTATGAGAATTTTCTGATAAATGGATGATTCTAATCAAATCAAAATGTAATTAATAAATCGGTAAAATATTTCTTAAGAATTAATTAGAGATTTTTAAACGGATCAGAAATTTCCAAAACACTGTGCGTGAATGATATACATATTATTAGTGTTTTTTTAAACGAAATTAAATGTCGACGAGTACGTAGTTCTTAATGAGCAGAGGCGGATCTTAGTAGGGGAAGGGGGCCAATTGACCCCCCTTAAATTTTAATTTTTGTAATATTATACATATTTTTAGGTTGTAAAATTGAAATTGACCCCTCTTAATTTTTTTGTGACCCCTCTTAATTTTTTTTATAAAAAAATTGACTCCCTTAACTTTATAGTCAGATCCGCCACAGTTAATGAGTTCATATATTTTCCATTAAATCTCCCCGAGTACACATGATAATTGATAAATATGATATATCATATATGTAGTATCCAATCAATGGGTACATGAAAGTTGTTTAATAATTCTGTGCATGATGCATGTAGCGTTGCCGAGAACTTCATTCTCGGAGTCCCTACTTAACCTTTAGTTGCAGTTTTTCCTCCCACTATATCTTAACTTTATGCAAAGAGAAAAACACAATAATACACAATGGCTAGCTAGTTTGGCCTCAGGAGTCAAGGTCCTGTGCATGTGATGCATGCACGTTAGACTTAACTAAAAGGAGCTAATTTTTGTTAAATCTCAAATTTATTTATAAAACTTTACGAATTTTTTCATTTTGTCCTTAGAAATGTAGAACAATTCGGTTTTAGCAACCATTATTGTTAATTTTTTTTCAGTAAAGCATAATTTGAAATCCTGATTCGATCGGATAGAGACACGTCGTATATGTGTGTTTGAGTAGACCAAGCTAGCACCACATGTACGTAGTATGGGCGTCCATATGGGTGTGGAGCTTAGATGATTGTTTTGTCGGGGGAGTCGTGGATGTGAACTAGACTTATATAATAGTTGCCAACTTTTTTATAAATAAGTGAGGTTTTGGTCCATGTATTCGTACCACTTTTGCCCGATCGAGTTGCACATATATTGGATTGTATACCATCTAGGTGTTTGGAATTTTATTACTAACAAGGTGTTTATAATTGGATTCTCTCGCTAATCAGGTGGAATCTACTCTCTTATCTTATTATTCCTTCCGTCCTCTTTTATATATCCTTTTTGATAAAATTATGTATCTTAAGAAAGAATTAGTTGAGTATCTGATTTCATTGTTACCTCTAATAAATGCACTCAATTAAATTAATTTATGTGTATTTGAGGATAATTAAATATGAAAACCTGTATTCAAAGAGTAGTCTATGAAAATACATACAAAAAATTGTTTTGTAGAGGGAAATGAGACAGATATTTTGAAATATTTTTTTTCCCAGTAAAACGGGACGAGGGAATACTTAACTGTCATTGGTGAGTCAAAATGACTAAGGTTGTGTTCACTTGGTGTGAATGGAATGAAGGGAGAATGTAATGAATTTTGTACTCTAAAATGATGTTGATTAAAGAAAATGTATATAATTGTCATTCTTTCAATCATTCCAACCTTACTATTTTAACTTTAACTCTAACCCACATGTTATGTTTTGGAAGGAATGCTCATTCCATTTCAACATCATGTTTCTTCACAATCTTTCTCACAAAAAAATTAACTACATTCATATTTTGTCACAATTATCTCATGCTTTCTTTTTTCTCCTTAAAAATTCTAGATAATTTTTCATTACATTCTCCCCTCATTCCATTCCATGAAGTGAACACAGCCTAGCTGATAAAAGATCATCGTATATGATCGGTTTATTCTCAAAGTAAGGTTGAACTAAAAAAAATTATTTAAATCTTTTATTTCAAGTCTCATTTCATATTTAGAGAGCAATACATAATTCAATTTGAGAGTAGCAAAATAATTAAGATTAATCATTGAAATTTTAATTATGGAAATATTTCATCCTCAGTCTCTAGATTCTGATTCGGCCGATAAATTATATACTACTAAAAATCAAACTGTTAGCAAATATTATAAAAATCCACCTGGTAGAATTTAACTCTTGTTCCGGAGCAGAAGAACAGTAAAAGAGTACAAACGTGTATCCTTTACTGAGGAAGCGTGAGCGTGGGTAAATATGGATACATTGGAGTGTGGAGATTTTGTAGACACGCTCCCCCTGGAAAGACGTACTAAAAATTTAAGCGACAGCTTATAAAAAAGGGTTGATTGAATTGGTCGATAAGTGGTGGGAATTTTTTTGCGTGGAAGCAATATAAAGAGGACTACGTGTGTTTCCTTCTTTCACAGCACTCCCTATTCTGGATCTCCTAGGAATACCCCTCGTGACTCATGACCTAAGACCAATATGACCAGTGGTACGGGAAATGCGTGTTTTGTATTTTTTTCGCCCTTCTAAATTTTATAAAATTGTATAAATATTTTTAAAAATTTAAGAAATACGCAAATTATTTTCAGATATTTGCTTGATACTCTTGAAGATTTCAATCTTACATCCGTCCCGTTTTTAATTTTTGATCTAGCCTCACCTGTACTTTGGATTAGTTTCGATTAGGATCGTAAATAAAGTTTTAGAATTTCTTTGTTTCGTTTTAGTCACACTTTACATATTCAGTCGAGAATTCCACTAAAATTGAGAAGTGGAGTAGAAGTGAGCAGTAAATAAGTTAATAAAGTGTTGAAAATAAGTAGAGACTATGTGAGAAAAGTTAGTATTTCAATTTTTTAAAAATATTTCTATTTATTTAAACAAACGAGTCCAGAAAAATTTAAACTGCTCCTGCTAATCAAACAGGCACTATGCGTATACCAGGTCGTATGCTCGAAAATGGATAAATAGTACATTATTTTATTTTTAAAAGACCATTAAAATAATTATATTGTTGGATGCTCCTATAATATCATAGGACGCTCATGTAACTAATATAACGTGATATGGACGAGTTCCTATCTAACGATGAGTATTGAGTAATGAGATTGATCTTGTATATGATATATTTTGTGATCGATTTCTTCAACATTATTATAAATAAAACACTTGATAACGTCACACCGATGAGATTTTAATTTAATGATGAATATCGAGTTCACGACTACTAAGATCCGATTTATGTTAAATTCAATTTTTAATGTGTACGTAAAAATGCACGATTTGTAACAGAATGATTTGATCACTCCAATTTGGCAATTTATAACCATTGAGCTGAAATCTCTCAACGAGAACACAGCTAAAATTTTGTTTGGCTATTTTTTAGTCTAATTCAAGTTGTTAAATGGCTAATGCAGCTTCTTTTTTTTCCTACAACCACCAATTCACCAGGAAAAACAGTGAAAACATTGAACTTATATGTATAACTGAACAATAAAACCAGGATGAAAATCCTTAATCTTGTCACATTATCCTACTCCTACAGGAGAAAAACCAATTTCAGCTCTACAAGAGTAGAATTTACAAAGAGAATGCATGAACTATCATCACTCCATGTCCTTGTTCATCTGCTCCCTTGTGCAACTTAACTAGCTTCTCCCATTTTTCTCCAAGTTCCGGCATCTACTTCATATTTCTCGTCACTATACCATACTCATCAGGAGTCAGATTAAGTCCGATACCATGTTCAAGCCTCGGTTTCATCGTAAAATCACTTCCCCTACAAGAAAATCTCCAAATATATAATCCTGAGGCAGCCATGATCAATGCCCCTTCTGAGCATTTGTTCTGAATTCACCTTTTTTTCTTCATTTTTCGCGTTCACGCTTGGAAATTCAGTAATGTCATCACAAACCAAGAAGAATGTAGTAAACGAGAGTGATAGGTAAGGCTATTAACATTCCAAAGATAACCCTGTAACATTCAAAAAAACAAAAATGAAATAAATATACAGCAGTACAGGTCATGTCTTATTTTTCTCAGACCCTAAAATTTCAGGTGAGTTGTATTATAACACGAGGGGAGCTTAATTTATTAATAAATAGTTGGCGAATTAGGAAATCTTACGCAGTGCTAAGTATTGCTGGATAAACATTGTATTCTTTCGCAAACACGAATGGAACAATCCCTTGTGGAAGTGCAGCCTGGCAAATTTAAAGACATTTCATCAGAATACATAAACATGAAACATGTCACCTAACTTTACACTATTTGTGTTCGCTACCTTGTTTTTCTAAAGTGTAACACATGAGCCCCATCACTCTGTTCCACATTATGAAAAGCCAGATTCCTAAATTTTCTATTTAATTGACAACTTTAACTTATTTCATTACCTGCACAATCGCGACATGGAGTAGGGTACCGCGAAGGCCAACAGCCACAGAGGCCACGGCCATCACAGCCGGACCTGTCAGAAACCTGACCGCCATTGCATAGGTGGCCATTTTGTTGCCACAGGCGATTAACTTGGGTTGCAGGGCCATAAACAACCCTGTTCAGAGAGATCACAAGACAAAAATCAGGAGACACATACAGTTGTAAATGTGAATACGAGCTTTATGCTTTCGGCTAAGAATGAATCATGCATCCAACAATGTGATGCCCACTTATCACAACTGCTTGGACCTCGGCCCCTCATGTCGGATCAAGATTTTCATTTTACAGCTGTTGATGTATCGAATAAAGTTTAACGAAGAAAACATCTACCATAATCACTTCTTAATTACCAATTACTCACCTAAGCTAAACATAGCCATCCCCAGTCCAGCATCAGACAGTATATGAATGGACTTATCCACTATTTTTGGCATCGCGACATCCCACCTAGAATTAAATCCGAAAGGAACATTACGCATGTTCTAAGAATTATAATGTAATTCAGTAACATTATCAAACTAACATGAATGATTTGTAACTTTCTTACCGGTAAGAGACCAGAGCCCAAATTAGACCAATGAGGCTAGAGTAAGTGTTCGGGTTCCTTATAAGCTTCCGCCACACCATAATCAGTATCAAACGAGTCATCACACTCGTCGGAGGCATTAATTTCCCAGTGCCGATATCATGATCTGCAGGCTGGTGTACAGAACTAGAACTTGACCCCAATTTCGACACTCCCATGTGTGCCTCTTTCTCTCTGTCCTCGGCCTCATCTCTACCGCCACCAGTAAAGCTCAAATTATCACTCACAAACTCCTCACTTCCTCGAGCAGCTTAACATCATAATCAAGAAAACAAATTAGAAAATATAAAAAAAATTCTTTAAAAAAAAATCTGAACACATTAGTACAAATGTTGTACCTTTGGTCTCCCCATTTTGTGGGTGATCAGCAGTCACAACCTTAATTTCCTTCACATCCTTATCCGATCTTCCGGATTGTTCAGCAGCGCCATCAGTGCCTCCAAACACATGGAGAGCACCTCCTTCAGAAACAGGCGACGCGCTTGAGCTCCACACAAACATATGCAACTCCTTACCATCATTGCCCCCCTTATTCTGAGCCACATTTTGCTGCACCACATTTGTCTGCGCCTGAGGCATTGTCTGAGGCTTCGCAAATTTATTAGTACCACCTGACGCGATCTCAGGATTAGGTGTCGGATAAGTAGGCGCTGGCTGAGCCGGATAAAACCCGAACCTGGGAGAGGTTATTGGCAGAGCAGGAGCACAACTCTCCTCAAAATTCGAAGGCCTCGGGGTAGGACCTCTAGAAGATTGAACCGAATACATTTCAGCTGGTCCAAAATTCGAAAGCCTCCCACCAGGAAACCCCATCATAGAGTAAAAATCATTGTGGTTAAAATTCGATCCCCTCGGAGTCGAACTCAAGCTATAAATCTCAGCTCCAGTGAGATTCGAAGGCCTTGGAGTCATCCCCGAACCCGACCCGATCCCCAAACATCTCCGGGAAGCATTCGACTTCCTGACAGTCACATGAAGCTTTCCATCAGTCCCAATCTCCGCATCAGTCTCCAAGAAATCATGACCATCTAACGAAACAACATCAGATTCAACCTTAAACGACACAATGGATGCACCAGTTTCAGGAAACTGTTCCATAATTAACATCTTAGCGCCTCGATATTCGAACAGAAACAAGAGCAAAGTGTACCAAATGATGCATTGTAAAACCACAACTTGAACCATCAAACTACCCGAATAATCCCCGTACATAGCGATCAACAAAGGAATTCCCATGACAAGAGTGTTGGGAAGCGTCGAAAGAGAAAAAATCGTAATCATCCATTCGAGATTACCATTTTTGCTCAATTTAGCCCATATGCCGAGGACCACGAGCATTATTATTTTTTGCAACGTGTCCGCGGCTATGAACCGGAAGTTCATGTCATAGGGATTATTGTTGGAGATGAAATGGAAGGACAAAAGTGGCACGGCAAAAATCGCGACAAAGCGATTAATGCCAGAGCACTGGTCCGGTGAGAAAATCTTCCACCACCGGACCGAGCCGTAGGCCAGAATCATGGCCACGTAGAGCGGGCACACCGCGGTCAAGACCGTGTAAATATCATACCAAGAAATCATGGTTGCAAAAAAAAAAAAAAAAAAAACTCCCGAAGTCTAAAAATTTATAAGTACTTAAACATATAAGTCTGCATGAGCATACTTTTACGTTTTCGTGTTTTCGTGTCGTGTATCAGATTGCGAGGTATACTGGTGACCTCTGCAAGAAGTACTGTTGTTGTGCAGTTCAGATTCTGTGCATGAACATTTGGATGAAAGAGGGTGAGGCAGAGTGTGTGTGATATTCTTTTGGAGTGGAGTAGACTAATAAAAAGAATGTAGGCAAATGAAGAATTTATATAGGGGTGAAAGTAGTGATGGAATGAATGATTCCACTTCTAGATTAAAGAAAGTTATTGAGAATGTACTTGTGGCTTATGGCTTGATGTTTAAGATTAGAGAAAGTCAAACTTGGCCAAACAAAGGTCTTCAAACATTCCTGAAAGTTAGACACTGTTTCACCCCGGTGATTGCTGTAAATTTTGACCATAGAGGTTTGACTAGCTGATTGAATTACATGTTTTCACTAGCGGATTGAATTAGTTGTTTTTCATAAAACTGTTTAGTAAATAGCTGATTGATTAACTTTTTCTGACACAAACTAAAACTATTAATCCAAAAAACTCTTCAAAATAGCTTTTCAAAATTAACTTTTTGGATCCAAACTTATATTTCAATCCGCTAACTAACAAACACTAATATTATCTTATTTTAGTGGTCAAACCTCAAAAACTCCTTAAACCTCTAATTTTGTTCAAAATCTCTAACTTTCAAATAGGACCTTAGTTTTAGGATCTTTGAGCATGAATAAATTTTTTTGAGTTATAAATGTATATTACTCATTTGATAAAGTAAGTATTTGTAGGTTGCATAATTAGAATTCACTATAGTTAAATATTTTAAAATTGAATATTAATTGAACATACTTTACCTTGTTAAAAATAATAAAAATCAGTAAAATAAATTAGTAAATACATGAATTCTAAGCTTTACGAGTTAACTTAGTCGATAAGAATAAGTGACATCTATCATGCACGTTGATTAAAATTTTGTTGAAAATGGATAAAAGTTATTAATACAATAAAGAATATGTTATAAAATCCACCCTAATGTAATAGTCTCTCATGTTTATAAATTTATTCGGGATAATTTTGTATATTAATAAACCTAACCAATCCCGTGATATTGATTATATTTCTTAAAATTAAAAGACTTTAAAAAGATTTCATACAGTCATTGTCATATTAGAATAATATACTTGATGTATAAAAAAGGAAATACATCATCTTTATAGATTAAAGATAAACTAGTTTGTTTATCATAACTATATAAACTTCCTCTCATCAAAATTGTAGCTAAATAATGTTTGCACATCGAAATTCACATGCCTACAATATTTATTTGAGCGACAAGATTTTCCAATCCTAATAATCAATATATTGGACAGAAGAAACGTCTAAACAATCAAAACAAAAGGGATTGGACACAAGTATCTGAATTCTTATAACTAACCAAGTCGGAAGCTGGAACATTAGAATGCCGGAGAAGGGACCATTCAACTGGCAACAACTAAAATTCAGGCACAAAACGACCATATGGTTAGGTTCAAATCTAAATGATATACATACATTCATACATGGCATTTCAAAATCGCACATGCAATTGTCTCCAATAATTGCTGACCGATTACTTTCTTTTAAATAAATATCATATATCTAGCTGCATTCTTCAAGTCAAAACATTACTGGAATTAGGCTAAAAATTATTCTCCTTTTTTTAGTGAGTAGGAATTAATTCAATAGTAAAAGATCACAGGACATCTAAAAAATATAATATAAATTGTATCATTGATTAATTCAGTTTTCGTGTAGATATGACTGTTTAGAAATAGATATATTTACGTGCACTCGCTTCATCGATCCGTTTAAGATATCAGCGATAATTACAATTCATACATAATTTTATTATAAAATTAAAATCTTGAAAATTCAGCACTAGATATTGAAATTAGACTAAAAGGCGAAAAAAAAACACGGTCAAACTTTTACAAAGAGAACATAAACAAAACTCAAATAGATTCAGAACAAAACTCATCGAAAACAAATTCAGTGAAAAGTATCGTTGAGAAACAAGAACAACCCAAAAAATGTTAACTAATTTGAGACTTTTAACCGTTGAAAACTGATGGAAACCCTGTCAGCGACTAATAAGAAAAGAATAGAGTGGTAGCTATTCACGCAAGATGAATAGTTGAAATAAATTTCTTCCTCTTAAACTTCATATTCAGGAACGATTATTCTATGTTGTACCCATGGGCACACAATAAGCACTAACTCCTATGAGTTTGGTGCATTTTTATTGATCACCTAATCATAAATGAGGATGACCCTCCTGCATTTACATCAAGTCAACCAATCAAAATCCACCAAAACCATCAAATTTAGGGTATAATGTGTGTCCATGAGCACACACTAAACAAACCCATTCAGGAAATATAATGTTCAAAATAAACCAAAATTCTTAAATATCAGAATTTTAAATTTGAATCAACTTCTCTCTGGTTCCATAACTAAGTTTGCATTGAATTTGGTGTCTCGTAACTATAACAAACGGTTTTAAAGTGAGCGTAGTTTAATTAGAGTGAATGTTCCATTCGTGGGGATGTTGATATTTGTATAATTGTGTGTGCGCGCTAGTCCAGGGGCCATGCCTGGCTGTTACCTCATTGTAAAAGCATTGAATAAAGATAAAATGATAGGAAGATGAAGTTGAATGACTAAAAGCTAAGATGAAGAAGATGGAAGTAGGAATGTTGTTTCATCTCTATCAATTTGAGACTTGACTCCTGCACATGCCTTCATGTTGTTTCTGTATCTATCTTGTTGGTTTCATTCCTGCTTATTTCTTGTGGCTCTCTCCTCTTATTGTTGGATCATCCATATTCATATTTTTAACTTTTTCCCTCAAAGAAAATAAAAATTAAATTTATTATCTCGATACTTGTTATAATTAAATATGACAAGCTAAATGAAGTACGAAGCGATATTCTTCCATTCATCCCAAATTAGATGATCTGTTAATATCGAGATCAAATTTTATATACAAAAAATAAATTACGAGATTATGTGGTCCATACATTTTTTTAGAGTTCGGGTTGAGCGAGTCGAGGTTTGAACCGGACATAATTGGTAGTCGAGATTAATTGAGTCGGCTTGACTCATTTAACTTAATCAAGTCAAAATCTATATTCAAATTCGACTCGTTTTATCTCACGAGTCAAGTCGAGTCAGTTTGTTTAGTTAGCCAAACTAGCTAGTTTTACTATTTTAGCAAGTAGGTCAAGTCAGCTTGTTAATTTTACATTTAATCGAGTCTATACTTTTATAAAAACTCGACTCGTTTAAGTTTACGAGTCAAGACGGTCCGTTTAATTTTACGAGTCAAGACGGTCTGTTTAATTAAACGGATATGAAATCTTGTTCAAACTCGGCTCATATACAAGCTAGGGCCGGGCAGGGTGTTATTAAACCTAACGAGTTTGAACTCGACCTGCTTGAATTACATTAATTTAACTTAGTAGAATGTATTAAAACCGTAATTAAAAATAGTGACAATCACGTGGATCACTAGAATAAGGGCGGAAGGATTAGTCCACATTCCGCTGTCACGAATTTCACCTCATGCATGTTTTCGACACGAGATCTTCGAGTCATGCATCACATAGACTCCGAAACTTACATTTTACAGCTCTACGCGATGTTTTCGACATGATATCTTTGAGTTCCGAGGAGATGTTAAAGTTCACAAAGTTAAAAGTGAGTAGGCATGGCCGATGGGTCTTGACTCTTGAATGGTGCGAAGTTGCTCTCAGAATTTGCAAAATTGCAAGGCCCTATATTTTTCATCTTTTGAAAAGAAGAAAAGGCTTATGGGGATGTAGAGGCAAGTTAGAGTAATAAAAGATGTGCTTGTCGGCCATTAGCATCCTCCACGACGAACCACACCTTAGATATTTCCTCATCTTTATATCTGTTTCGTGGTCTTGTTGGATCAACATGTGACCGAAAAAAAAAAGAAAAAAAAAAGAGACAGAGAGAGAGCCCGAAGTTTGTTTAAATTCGATATTGCAATAAAATTATATTTTCAGTTAAGCTGCATTCCGGAATTCACAGCAATGTTATATAAAATCAGAAATCGATGACCGATGTAGGATTAATGAGAAATCGGAGATCAATTGGAATGAAAACCGGATGTGTTTTGATATTAAAATATTTATTAATGTTTAATTATTATTATATTAATTATTTATTAACAAATATATATTTATAATATCATAAATTCTACAATTATTCATATTTAAAGTAATATAATATTTTAATTTGTTAAGTCTTTATATATATTTCGATTAAGAAAAAATTATAAAAATTAATCGGATCAATCGATCATTTGTAAGAGATTAATCGATTAAATCGAGATTTTTTAGAACACAGATTTATGGTCACAATTTTTCCGGGATTTTAGTCGAAGTCAATTTCTATGTATATTAAAACGTCACTTCACATTATGACGTAGATTTCAGCACTTTGGTGCATCTGTATTGTTGTTCTATGTTCTTAAAACTTGACGGAATGAGAATGGACTTCCTCTGTCCCATTTTAGTTGCCGCTTTTGATTTTGTACCGGTTAAATTGATCAAAATTTGACTGAGATTTATTAATATTTTATTAATTAAAAAAATAAAAAATATATATCATCGGAAATAACTTTTAATATATTTTAAAATATAATTTTCAATTTTTTAAAATAATGAAAAAATGATTTATAATCTCTGATAAAAAATTAATCAATTTGACTAACAAAAATAGAAATGTGACAACTAAAATGGGTCGGACAAAGTATTAAATTATCTCTCCTTGGTTCGTGCTACATCCTCAAATCTTTTGTTTGGTAGACTTGCATTCAGGTCGTTGGAAAGCAGCTAGTTATAAATCTGAGATGATTTTCATGTTTCACGCAACTCTTAACAAGATCTAGCAATGACAGGGATCGTGATTCAAATCAGCTGAGATGGAATGTTCAATAATAAAAATCCTACAAAATTGAAGATACGTAGTTCACAACAAAATCTCGCACTCCCTTTCTCTTTTATTGTAGATGGACTAGGCCTGTAAATGGATCGGATATCCGATCCGACCCGATCCGATACGTAGTGAAACAAATGGATATGGATCTTTATTAAAAAAATCCGATCTGCTAATAATCTGATCCGATAAAGAATGGATATAGATATGATCAAATCCGATCTGTTAACGATCCGATCCGATTCATGCTTAACTATATTATATACTATTATATATTATATTGTATTATAATATAATATATTATTATTAATATATTACATACAAAATAAAAATTTCTAAAGATACAAGACAAAACCCTAAATCATATTTTCTTATAATCGATCAGTCGGCTCCTAATTCTTGACATGGCTATCACTCTTGTTATCCGGTTAATCTAATAATCACTCTTTTTTTATGCAGAGTGAGTATAAACACAGTAGCTAACTCTTTCACTTAAAACCTCCTCAATCACCTGGTTCTGTATTTAAGACATATTTATCAATTTTAATCCTTATTAATAAAGGAGCAAATCATAATTTGCTTCCACCAAAAGTAATAAGCAACTTATTTATTATTTTTCTATTATTTTTCTATTTACTTGATAAATTCTGTGTTGAAGTTTTTATAGGAACAACCAACAAAGTTTTTATCTTTATTAGTTTTTTTTTACCTATTACGCTAAAGTTTATGAATTAATATAGTTAGAAAATATCACTTTTTTTAATGGAAGTTAAAACATTGTTCACGGTAAAAATATATATTTCATAATTTTTTGTGGATCGGGGTTCCGATCCGATTATCCATGATCCGAGTGGACCAGATATGGATTGACTTGTAAAATATCCGACTCCTGATCCGATCCGATCCGAATCCGATAAATTTAAATGGATTAGGATATGGATTTAGCTAGATCCGATCCAAATCCGATCCGTTTACAGGCCTAACATGGACAATAATTTAAGGATTGATACTTCTTATTACTAATTTGGTTTAGAAAGGTGTGTATTCAATTGAAATTTGGAAAATTCTTTATTTATTTGTCAAAACAGGTGTGTTCAAATCACATTTAAAAAAATGTATGAAGACATTCAATTAAAAATTTAAATTATACTATAAAATCAGGTGGTATTCAATTAGGATTTTAAATTATATTTAAAAATTCAATGATATTCAATTAGAATGGTTAAGAATTTATTAAAATGTGATGGTATAAAATGCTGATGATGATGGAATATTTTGAACTTCATAAAACAATGAATTTTATGGGATTATTTAGTATATTCTAAATAATAAAATTATCATTACTTTGTATTACATACTTAAATGACGTACCTAAATACATACGTAATAACATTTTTATATTCTAATGCATTTTCTTATCTTTTTTTTTTTGCCACGTCTTTTGTTTTATTTACTTTTAAGTATTTTTGTATTCCATGGAAAGCTGGAAATTAAAGCATGACAATTTCTTCTCTGAATTTATATCAGGCTCAATTAATAAGAAAATTCCCAATTGGAAATCCCGACTAGGCCCATGAAAAGTTTCAAGAAACAGTCTTGACTAAAATAGTGAGTGGTTTGCCTTGTGTGATCTGTTTCACTGACAAGGCAGCCTTTTGATCCACCCGTTAAAAACAATTCAGGCCTAGGCCCAATGATACTATTTGTTCCAAACTTCAAAGTTTAAAATCATGACTTGAGCTCCGGTGATTTAGGGGCCATTTGTTTGCTGCTGAAAGGGCTGAATAGATATGAATTGAACGATTCAGTTTAATAAGTTTGTTTGTTACGGTTTTTGGCTTGCTGGATGTGGCCGAATGAATCAATACAGTTGCTGACCGAGTCATATACAATTGACTGGCTGTAGCGCTCAGCTAATAACCCTGCACTGTATCCCTCTGCTTTCACTGTATCCACCTACTTTTGTTTTATTTTATTTTTCTTTATAAAGTATCTAAATATAATTAAAAACACACAAAAATCTAAGCATATTCGTGTAATATTGTTTTTATTTTAAATATATTGATTAATTTTGATTTTATTATTCCACCCATATATATGTGTATATAATATAATATTTATTGATTAATTTATATTATAATTGGTTCAAAATGGTTCTTTTATATTTAACATTATTATGTCAAGTGATAATTTTATTAAAATTTAAAGATCAAAATAAAATTTATTATGATTCAGATTTCTAAAATATATTTTTATCAAATGAGATTATTCATTCAGTATTCAGATAACTAATCAATTCAGATATATTAATCGTTCATCAACTTTAGATTCAGATTTGCCAAATGACCCCTTAATCTGATAAAATATTTTATTTAAATTATTTGTTTTGATAATTTAATATTATTATATTATAAATGATTTTTGAATTATTAAAAATAATAACAATAACAACAATAATTTAATAGATTATTTATTTTATTGAAATTATTTTTTATTAAAAAACCTAAACATAAGATAAATACACAAAAACGCATGCTATTGTCTTTTAGTCTTAAACCAAGATCTCACTTATTTCTAAATTTAAATGAATTTTCATCTTATTACACAAAACGATTTTCAGTACTGCCCTCTGGTCCTTATTATAAGGTTCTAAGATTTAAATTTTTTTTTTTCTGAATTAAAATATATATCACATATTTTAATTAAAAAAAATTTAAAAAAAAATAATTTTAAGTAGATGATAAAAGTACTGCTGCGCCTTGTAATAAGGACTAAAGGGAGCAGAAAATAACAATATGCGGAAAATAACAATTTGTGACGTTAAATTCAAATTTTGACTCCCATTTTCCACTATATTGCACTTGAAATCAAAACACATATATGATCATGCATCGTTGATTCACATCCTGTAAGCTCCCTGTCACCAATCTTACAAATCAAGAGCCTGTTTCACACGTACATTTCTTTACCATTCTCAATAAGCCTTATGCACATAACATGTTTGGTAAATTGTCTCACAGAAATACTCGTCCTTGTGTTGCAGGAATGTAAATGCACCTTGTTTTCCATGATCATTGATTAAGCATGACAATGTATAATGCGTTTAGAGAGATCTTGAAAGTCCAGAAGCTGAGGAGAATCGTATCGTATACCGGGTTTTATTGCTTCACAGCACTTGTAACCTATGCATACACCAACAATACGTGAGTCTGGTCTTTACTATAGGTTTGCATTTTTGAAAATAAAATTTGGGTTTTAATATTTTATTAATTTTTGATTTGGGTTTTGCAGGACTAGGGCTGGGTATTCGAGAGCTGATCAGTACTACGCGTCGTATCCAGCTGGAACTGAACTTTTGACTGATGCTGCTAAGGTCTGTTAGTTTTCGTAACTGAAATGTGTTAATGTTGGTTATGTAATTTGGTTATAATGTGGATACTTGTTGTTAATTTGGTTGTAGTTGTATAAACAAGCTCTTGGCTATTGCTTTGAAGTGGAAGAGTGGGGACCAATTGAGTGGTGTGTAATGGCTGATCATTTTGACCGTCAAGGAAAAGCTCCGTATGAGTATCACGCTGTAAGTTCTTTGATGTTTTTGGATTTTCGTTTCGTTTTTTGACAAACTAAATGAGTGCGGTTGATATCTTCCGTGTGCATAGCTTATGAAACTTTTATTTGCCATGTTAGAACAATTTGTATGCATTGCTCAATAACTCTGTGCATATTATATAACTTAACGTTCGCAAATTTTGTAATGTAAGTACAGACAGAATGCTCTTTATAAATTGTGAACTTATCAGCTCATTTCATCTCCCATTTCATATCAAATATACATGTGGAAGTAATGCATTAGCTTTGGTAGAAGTTGGACTTGTAATTTCATATTTAAAGGTGCAAAAGTTGCAAGAATTTGTTTGGATGGACATGTCCCAAAAAGCCACTAAATTGGTTCCTACTTGAGCACCATCGATTGGAATAGGAGGTTCATTGCTCATTTCATTAATATTTTTTGCTTTTCTGCTTCCTTATATAATTATAATCTTCTCTGTGATTTATGTTCTCAAGAGTGGAGTAGAAGTCCGGGGTGGGAGAAATCTTTCTGTAGGTCATGAAATCAGGTTCTGCAGTGGGATAGCAGCCCTGTAAAGTTTTGTACTTATTTATTAATTGTAAAAAATGTTTATTGTGAAAGTTCGTAGTAAATATTCTTTGCTACTTTAATAATTTAATATTACATATCCTTTGTTTTGAAAATAGTATTTACTATGTGTTCGGCTAATATATGTTTCTTAACACTACATGTTATACTGTTAGGCTAATATGTAACTCGATCATTATTAACATTATGCTTCTGAACATCTTTGCTAAATGTGGATTTTGACAGAATCAATAAATATGTATTGCAAAGGCAATTTGACATTTCTTCTAAAACTCACATCGATAAAACTAATTGCATGCAATGTAATCGATTCTGCTCTTACTGGCCTTCTTTCTCTAAATGCTGCAGAAATACATGGCACACTTAGTTTCCCATGGACAACTGGAAGAAAGTGGCTAGAGGTTCAGGAATGTCGATTAGCCCATGGTCGCAATGCTTGTCTTGCCTGATGGAGTAAGCAGCATAATAAAAGTTCCTTTTTTCTGATTCAATCCTTCATAGATTGGTAACCCTTACAATCTAGGAGAGTCAATTAGCTTATCTCGTAATGTATCTAATAAATTGTGGTACCCATGTAATATTTAATGTTTCCCTCTTGATGAGGTATGTTTATGTACTAAACAAAACCTTTAAACCAATATATAATTCATCATGACCTTTTGAAGTAAATCTGACTTGACTGCATCTCTTTAGAACAATTTGTTTGATACTTTTGTATGTTTTTTGAATACTTCATTTGTTATGTGCAAGTGCAAGACAATGCAAAGCTCCAGTGAAGATAACACCACCAACTTGATGCTGATAGAATCCATGTATAGCACTTGGTACCAGAATGGCTGTGCACATGTATATCTGATTGTTTTCTATTACAGTTAAGTTACCAATGAAAATGCGACTCCAAAGCTATTCCGTTAGACATGGTTTTTCCTCGACATGAGCATTGTCACCGCCTCTCCAACAGTCAAGAAAAGAGAATTTGGTTTCACCAGATCACGTGTATCATCGGATCGCTGCAATTTTTCCATCACCTCGCCTATGGGATTCACCAGGATAAGCTGTAACACCCGAAAAGGCGAAATTGGTATTAGCAAATGCTATAAAAGTTACAGGCAGAAAGAGTTTTTTCTGAAGAACAGGGTAAGAAAACTTATGACATGCCTCGAGGCTTTTCTTGTCCAGTACCCTCTTCAAATCCTTGAAGAAGGAGGTTCCACTGGTATCAATAGCGCTTACAGCTGCAAATAAACTTGTCAGATCGATATGCTGTAAAATGTTCCGCAAATCATAGAAAATCTTATAGAAGATGAAATTAAATTTGAAGGCCTGGGCAAAAATGCTGTAAGGTAAGAATAACTAACTTACCAGACAAATCTAATATTACAAATCCCAGTGCAGAATATTTTTGAGTTTCGTCTTCTGCTTCACAGTCCTCTATCCACCGTGAAATCCTTTCATATATACAAGTGATGTTAGCTTTAATGTTGAATGATATATGAATCTGAGTCAAGAACTCGGAACTCTTTACATCAGTAGTATCGAAATATTCTGAGCTAAATACTAACCTGTCATTCAGATAGGTAATGTTGGCGAAGTTGATCGGAGCTTCAATGCTGAGAACAAGAAATCCGGGGATCTTTACAGCTTCTTTGTACTGGTGTATGTTCCGGAAAATATCTGAACCAGGTATGTTTCCTAGCATCACTATTTTTGGTCTGGTGATCTGCAGAAGTACCTTCAGTATGGATATTCCTACCTGATAACCATCAAGACACATTAGTACTATCGCTAATAAGATTCCTCAACTGCTTAGATAATGTTCACTTGGATGGAATGGAACGAGGAGAGAATGGAATTGAAAATAACGGAACTTACAGCAATAGCTAGCCCTTCCTGGACAGAGATAAGTATAACGCCTAAAAATGCACACAACAGCACGATGAAATCAAATTTATCAATTTTCCAGATCTGATATGCGGCTGGAATATCAATGAGACCGACAACTGCAGTGACTATGATCGCCCCCAGCACAACATTTGGTGTGTAACGGAAGAGTGGCATCAAGAACAAGAGTGTCACCATAACTGTTACTGACATAACTATGTTCGAAGCTGCTGTTTTTGCTCCAGCATTGTGATTCACCGCTGATCTAGAGAATGCACCTGAAATATATTTTAGTTTTCATTAGAACTCAGAAACCTTAGGCGCATTCATTTATCCCTTAACGTACGAATTTCATTGAATCAACTGTCAAAATACCTGTCGTAACATAGCAGGAAGTTGAGGAGCCAACCACATTCATAAGACCAATTGCAATCATCTCTTTGTTACCATCTACCTGATAGTTTTTCAGAGCTGCAAATGTTCTTCCAACCGCAATACCTTCCTGTTTCACGTAGCATTCCAACCGAATCAAACATGGCACTTGTCACATATGCTTTATAATCACTTATAAACGCGATGTGCATTGTGACTAATAGTGAATAAGACTCACGGTTAGAGAAAGAATCCCAGTAATAAGACCGGTTTTCACGACTAAACCAAGGTGGCTTCCGTGAAACTGCAGCATGTTCCATGAAGGAGGGTTCAATCCTTCTTCCAGTTTTCCAATCTAGAATAAAATCATTTTATACGTTATTTGAATAAATTTTAGCAATTTGGATTATCGGAAACAGAGAGGGTCTCAGAAACTTACTACACTGACACCATGATCTTGAGCTTTGAATAGAAAAACAAAGAGGGTGGAGAGGATGACTGATAAAAGAGGAGCTCCAGCAGAAACCCAAAATAACTTTGGTTTCTTAATACTCTGCATTAAAATTAATTGTCGTCATTAGCATCCATCTAATCATATCTCGATTTTCTTAGGAAAGAACACTTTTATAACATATTTCGGTAGAAAAAAACTTCATTTTAAGAGAATAATGTCGTATGATATGGATTCGAACATAATTCCAATAAACTTATAAAATTTGATACAAATGTGTTCTGGCTGCTGACATTTGTTAACTTGAATTTATGCCTATAAGATAAATTCCATTTCTAACTAATATTCTGTCTGCATATAGTTCTTCCAGGCAGTACCTAATTTGGAAGGACGTTTGGTTCATGGTTATTGGTTAATGAGCCCTGTTAACGAGAATCAGAACCTCAAACCCATGTGTTTGTGTTTGAATTAGTAATTTTGTGACATAGAATGGGAACCTCGATCCCACTTTGAGGGTAAATCATTCTTTACGCTACCCTTGGAATACCCATTCCCATAACCCTCATGATTCCCGCCCCTTCAGTTTTTCTGATCAGTTATAGAGCAGATACAATTTTAAGAGAAACAGGACGGCTTGCAGATAATATTCTCCTTTCCACGTACTACTAATAGTAGTAAAACAGATGATCATAATCTTGTTTTATAAAATTGCTGCATTTATTCTCTGAGAATGGAGATTCACTCCGAATATATGTAGATAGATTTACGAATAATCCGAGGGGAAAGATAAGAAGATAACATACAATGTGTCTGGTGATCAGAAGGAACACCAGGAAGCAAAATCCCATCAGTATTGTTTGCCAAGACCACTGCAATATTCCAGTATAAATTGATGTTAAAAAGTTAAAATAAATGGTATCGTTCAATAATTGGCTCCAATAATTACTACAAGAAAAACGGTTAAATTCTAATTCTGTTTTGGACTGAAATTATATTGAGTTAAAGGCAGTGACTTTAAGGTCAAGTGAATTGTAGTACTGTAACACTAACCTCGTCGGTTTCCCGGAAAACAGAAGTTATTACTGGAATCAGACCCATTTTTTTGGTGAAATGAGTGATCCCCAGAAGGCCTTTGAGCTGCTGGAGAGAAACTATTATAGCAGCTCCTGCCATGAATCCAATGAGTGTAGCCTTTGACAGGAAGTCGATTATAAATCCAAGCCTGCGCGATTTTTTTTGTAATTTTAGCAACTACAACTATATTGAAGCCATGTTGTATATAAATTTGACAGTTTTTGTGAAAAAACTTGACCTTAAAAATCCCAAAGAAGCTTGGAAGAGACCAGCAAAGAAGGTTGATGTGAATGCCAACTGAAGAAACAGAACATGATCTGTGACAGGATTCACTTGTTGCCTCAGCATTGATCCCATTACAAGAGATGCTATCGAAACCGGGCCTACTGCAAGGTCTCTTGAGCTCCCAAGAACAGCATATACCAGAGGAGGCACAAAGCTCGAATCTGCAAAGAAATTCATATTAATAAACAGGATCACCTTGTCATATTAATCCGAAAAATAATTTTTTAAAAAATATTAGCTTTGTACTTACAAAGACCAACAATGGGAGGTAGATTGGCAAGCTTTGCATAACTTATCCCCTGAAATTCAAGAAAAAAATTTAGTAAATAATACGAAATAGCCAAATATGCATGGTGTCAGAACCAGGATTACGAAACAGTCGGGCTAGAAACATATATATAATTTTGATATGTGCATGTTGGTGTCGGATTGTTTGTAGACTAGGGACCTGAGGAATGGCTAAGCTGGCAATGGTGAGGCCAGCAACGATATCGGATTTGAAAACTTGGAGACTATATTCAGGACCCCATTTGAGGATGGGGAAAGCATACTGAGCTCCAAGAATCCACTTCCTTTTCACAGACTGTCCCTTGAATTGTCTGAGAGGGTCATCAGGAAAGAAGGTTTCTTTAAGCCTGGTCTGCAACTTCCTCAAAGTGCTTCTATAAGGTGGTGCCTCTACTTTATGCATCTCCAAGCCTATGTCCACACTCATCATCATGCTACCATTTGGTTCTTCCATTCTCAGAAGCTGCTGAAACAATTGAAATGAATGTCCTCTGATCAATGTATATCAGATTTCTTTGGATGCATGTACCTTTTGCAATGAACATGTATTTATAGACACAAGTGTGGTTGGTCTAGTTTACTATTCTTTACTATGAGTCACAAAGGTTTTCCTTTTTTTATTTCGGACCAGTTTTCACGCACCTCGACTAATTTGGAGAACTGTCGCAGCAGATGTTAAATATACTAATACTTGGCTACTATTTTATGTTAAATGAAGATTCTATAGGCAGAGGCTTATCTCATTCACTTGTGTGAGCCAGGTAGACAGAATTTGTTGATTGTTAGATGAAAAGATGGGAAATTATAGTTTAGTTCTCAAAAGGTTAATAAGAAATGACAAGAATAACATGTGGCCAACCAAGAACCAAAAAGGGAGAATTAAGTGAAGTCTAGTTTTAATGATCAATACTGGAGATTCTAAAATGTGTTTTCTAGTATTCATCATAGTCATATCATATATTCATATATGCTAAGTTTTTGTCCCCGCGAGAGAACTAATATAATTATTTTTTCGAAAATGCTAAAATTCGTTGTCAAAGCAGTTCTCCCTGGTTGGCGATAAAGATAAGATGAGATTAACTCCCCTTAATTATATCATTCATGTTAATTAAAATCTTTGTATGTCATGTTGAACCCGAATTCAATAATTCTTTATGACTATTAAATTTACTAGCTTTTTGCCCGTGCTTCGCACACGGTAATGTTAATATATGTAATTCTATTTCATTTTTTATTACATTTTTTATTAAATTCATAAATGTATTTATTATTTGTGTTTATGTTTTTTTTAAAAAAATTTATAACGTGTTTTTGTCGCATATAAATTATTATAGTTATGTATTGAAACATTGTATCATTGTGTGATAGTGATAAGATGGAAGTTTAAACTATAATAATTTTGACTTATGAGTTGTTAAATATAATAATAAGAATAAAAATAATTTATAGGTATTTTATGTCTTATGAGTAATATTTTTAAGAAAAGTTTTAACAAAATTAATTTACTGAAAAAAGTACCTCAAACTAATTTATGGATTTAAATCGGTTTCCGGCTTATTTCTAACTTTAAACCGGCTTCTGATTTTTTGCCCGTGCGTGCTTGGCAGACGGAACTTAATACCATCAACTAATTTTACAATTCTCTTAAAAATATGAAAAATTATATTGTTCGATATGTTCGGCAAATATAATTAAATGTAATAATAAGTTTGGTATTTGCAAGTATAATGATATATGGATAAAGTATTCCATTAGTAATTGCTCACATTCGAAGAAAGCATAAAACAAACTTCTGATAGTTTTTCATTTAAATTCAAACGAAGTGCAAACAATAGTAACCAAATGTCAAAAGAAAAAATGCTCAAGAGTGATGAACTGACTGGAATTCAGATGCACAAAACAAAAGATAGAAAAACAATAACTGAGAACAAATGAAGAAGAAATCTAATGAATAGTTGATGCATCATTGAGGATGCCAAACATATGGATTGCAGGCCAGTCTCCATGAAAACAAATCACTGTTATCAGACTTCCTGCAAGGCAAAATGAGATATATGAGATCATAGTTCCAGAAGTAACAAAATACAGGAAAAATAGATTTTGGCTGTTAGGTACAATTGTATTACCAAGTTAATTTTTTTGCTGGAAGATTTGACGGACACAGGTGTGTCACCAGGTTGTGCAAGATTAACCATATTGCTCAGCAAAGGAAGAAGGATGTAAAACTAAATCATAATTATGATAGATTTCATATGTACTTTTGGAATTGAAAAATATTCAGCACAACTCACATCACCATTACTTAAAATAGTCATCGCAGTAGCTGATCCATCCAAGCTAGCTGAACTGCTGAGTCCGAACACAAAAGCATATGGTGCAAAGAATATTGTGCTTTTTAAAAGCAAGTTGTCATGTTTGATCTGTGTTTTCAGTGTTAATGCCTTGCAAGCGATATCCTTAATCTTTAAAGGAAAGATTTCTCTCACACCAGACTGAATGCATTTTGACAAACATAAGATACATTGCAAGAGTTTACTTAAATCATACAATGATTTTTGTCAATAATCCTCTTAGCATCACGATCTACCAGGATAAAGTTAAAAGTTTCTGTCTCATTCTGTGCAAGAATGAAAATCCTGTACCTAAAGAGAGAGATGGAAACCGGACATGATCAAGGAAGGCAGAGAGAGATAAAAACATCCAAATGCTCGGTGTTAGTCTTCTGATTCGGTTGTTTGAGAGTCAAGGTTTGAATAGGATCAGGTGTAATGTCCGTGTGCAGACATATCTTGATTCTGCGATTTATCACCTTTCTCAGAATGTATATAATCCTCTCGTCGAGTCTGCAACTAACATGAAATCTTTCTGTGTGAAACCTCTTGTAGTCATGGCCCGGAGTTCCAATGCGGGCGCCCTCCGTAAATATTTCACTTTTATCATCTACATGCGTAAAGTGAGGCCATGTTAGGAGAATTATTCACCAGAAATTAGGGAGAAAAAATGTAAAACATTGTGGACACATAGTTTGTACAGAACAATACTCACCAGCAACTGATTTTTTATTGAGCATGATGGAAGCCATGTTAAGAATCTTTTCTACCTGAGCACCATTGACATTCTGCAGGAAAGATAGATTACCTTGTAAACTTTGACAGGGGGGGATAACAATTTGCACTTCTCCGTCAGAGAATAATTCAGTTTTAAAGCAATTTCAACTCTCTTGTCTATTCAATTGCAACTTTTTAATGATATCATCCCACTTCAGACAATAAACAGATGTACTGATATTTCAAGTGAATAACCTCTTCCCAGTACCCACCCTCTTTATATCTATAGCCTTAAAACAACATTCATGATTTTATAATAAAAAATATTTATACATCCAAATTATAAACCCTGTCAAGATGTGAACACATGTTACCTCCCTACTACTTTCTTGCAATTGCTGTATAGAGAAAAAATAAAAAAAATAAAAATATTCTCTAGCTAGCATGGGTTTTTCTTGTGGATGATAAAAATTCTCGATAGTTCAGTAAAAACTTACGAATGGCCAGAGATTCACAAGGACCAAGTGATGATCACTCCCATCAGAAACCAATTCATATCCTTGACCAATCAGTTTAGAAGCAAGACCTCTACAGTTAGAAACCACCTATAATTCAAAAATTTACATACATGATACATGCTCTATAAGACATGAAATGCGATTTATGAAACCCGGCTCCAGGAATTAGAAAAGTGGCAATCAATGCACACAAAATATCACCATGTGTTTTCCTTCTTTCAATGCATCCTAATAATATTTACGACTTTTTAAAAAAAAAACATTGTGTAAGAACCAATCATTAAAACAAACATAATTAACATATACAAATATACCAAAGCAACCACAAAATGATATATAAATATTATCAGTTACCCATTTCATTTTGCTGTTCACTTCAAGAGTTGTGATTGGAATCTATGCGAACCTGGAATATCAAATGTGTCCAATCAGAGGTTAAAAGCTACAATAAGAGCATTAATGATAAGACAATAGAGAACAACACCATGTCTGACCAAAATACCTCAAGCAGTAATCAAGAACATCTTCTTAAAATCATTAATTGTGTGCAAACGTATAGGAAGACAAACTGAAAATGATACCGTGTGATGAAGACCAAAATAGCCAGAATATATATAAAAGGTCAGAGAAGGGACAATTTATAATCAAAAAATATAGTGTATGCAGAAATTATGAATATATTGATTGAAATAATAGAATGAGGAAAGAAAGAAAAGTAAACCTGAAAAGAAATTTTTGCATACTGCTTCACTCTCGAATTTGATGCAAATGATTAGATTTGGTACCCGTTCCCACCTGTAAACATATCCATTTGCGCAAAAATTATTAGAAGACAACTTTGGATACGCAAGAGACATCAATTTGCAATGAGATTTAAATTCGAGCCTAAAACCTCAGGAAAGTTTGAATGTGGAAGTAAACTTCTTCATTTGTGCATTTTATCAAACACTAAGACGGAATAGTGTATATCAAATCATAAACGGAAGAAAATTTAGCAAATCAACATTCATAATAATAATATATCATAAAGGAGGAGATGAAGCAAGCATACCCATGAGTTTGTATTTTAATAATTCCTACACCGCTTTTCAACAGTTCTCTGTAACTTCTCTTTGTCCCAGTTTCATGATTCTGCAAAACAAAAACTTAAATAGGTAAAGAAGGAATGTAATGAATCAATCGGATAACAATTGCAATAATGATCAAAAGCTCATCGTATTCAAAAACCAAAAATAGAGGATAAAACTTATAAGCACATCTAAAACATTTAAGAGAAAGCTAATAACAGATGATATTGCTGTGTAAATGCTACTTGACATGCAAAACCAAAAGGAAATCAGGAAAGAAGGATCTCATGTATCCTTTCATCATTTTCTATTTCTCAAGCAATGCCATTTCCAGCAGAACATGCTCAACTACCATGAGGACAATGACTGGGTCTCTGTTTTCTTGCTCTGCTTCCTAGTTTCAGAAGGCTCTGAATTTTCCAAGTTTCCTCTCTTGCAAACAATTTGATTCCATTTGTATAACAGTTCAGAGAGGGAACCTAATACAGCATATTCCAGAATATTTTTGACAGGGACTCCATCCCAAAATTCTTTCCCTATCAATTTCCATCTTTTTGATTAATTTTAAAAGCGGCCCTCATTCAAGATCCTAACTGCTTCAGCAATAAGGGCTTCGTCATTGTTAAAAGCATTGTTGGAATAAAGCTTGCATTTGCCTTTGACAACGAAGAAACTACTGACGGGAGGGTAGGAACCTGGGGTGCAGTCACGTTAATGCCAAAAGTGAAATTGACAGAGAAAGAAGGATGACCTGTGGAAGTTGCACAATTTGACCCATGGTTCTGTGGAGAAGTAAAGTGGGGTAAAAGGCAAAATTTCATGAAACTTCTTATAATTGAGTTCAATATAAACTTAATAAAACTAAAGACTGCAAATGATTGGAATCTACTGCTTATATACAATGTGTAGAAATGATAATAAATGAAGGCCTAAAGCACGTAAAGAGATGTTTCCACATTTTTTTCATATTTAAAACCAACACTATCTGTGGCACAAAAAAAAAAAAAAAAACTATCTATGGCATTCTTATATATTTGTGTAAACTATCCTCGATACAGAGATCAATATGCAGTGCAACTGTGCAAGACAAACCTGAAATCCATCATTGTTAAGCTTCTTAACAGATGGCTGCCACCGATATGAAAAACAAAATAAAATAATTTAATAGTTAAAAAAATATGTAGTGCAACTATGCAAGACAAACCCGAAATCCATCCTTGTTAAGCTTCTTCATAGAAACCACAAGGATGACCTCCCCTTCCATCAATAGGCTTGATCGTACCCATAAGCCTTTGCTGATCAAGAGGCCCCCCATTGACCATACCCACCACCAGTAAGTGCCCTTTCATTATTCTTAGCCAGTGCAGCATCACACCCTCGAGAAACACAAATAGAACCCGGAGAAATTAACATCTTAGAATTAGAAAACGTATAACCTGCAAATCACGGCCATGATCAAGAACAGAGGCAAACAAAAATCTGCAAAGCCGATTCACCAAGAATGAATCTGCAAGTGCGGAATTGAGGGGTAAGAAAGGAGGGTAGTTTTCTCGGAAACAGCGGTTTGTGTAGGATATAACCGCTAAATTCATTTCTTTTCACTGGTGCTCAGTCTCCCACACTCCGCGGTTTGCAAGAAAGATATGTTCCCGTAATACATCTTAAACAAAAGTCGTGGTTGTATAACCTCCTTTTGTCCGTGCTACGTGAGGAATGCTGCTGTAGGAACCGCCGGGTCGGATCATAAAAAGATCCATATCCTGAATGGTCAATGAATAACATGAATATACCGGCAAGTATATATATGGCTCCTTGATCTTTTTTTTTTTTTGAAAATTATATGGCTCCTTGATCTTGGTCTGGCACACATTTCTAAAATCAGTGTTTAACTGCAAAGTCAATGTCAACGACAGTTAACCCATGCTAGTTGTTTATGTTCCACCCTGAGGATGACATTATATTTTACCATTTGCAATAAATTTTATTATAAAAAATTATGATACTTGGGGGCACATGATAAATATGTATTGTTTTCTCGGTTTTGAACTTTGCAGAAATATTGCCAATTAGGTTTTTTAATATCAAATATTGGGAATTTATCAAAAATATCATTTTTTTAAAAAATTGTGATTTTACTATTTTTTGAAAAAAATTACCAAAATACTAATTTTTCAAAACTATTTGTGAAAACACGGTCTACCAGATGCAACTTGAGTTAACTAGTCTCGCAAGGGTTGCAAATATCGGTGCATCTAGTTGCAAGTATGGTTGCAACAGGTTGCATACAGTATTTTTGTAAATATTTTTAAAATTATGTATTTTGGCAAAATATTTAAAAAAGAGGTAGTATTGTTGCAAAAACAATTTTGGATTTGGATATTCATGAGAAAACCCCTAAAATATTTAGATGACTACTAATTTGGAACTGAACGAGGGCTCCTTACCTCTATTAATACTTATGCACCTGAAAAAAAGTGTTGAGAAAATTTACCAGGCACAAAAATTGTGCACAAAGCACTGACCACAAGATCTTAGAAAGCAAAGAATGATTCGAGTTCAATACAAAGTCTTCGAGAATCACGATTCATTTTAATTAGAATAGATTAAAACGCAATTAAATTCAACCCTGATATGTGGAATGGTACAGCAAGCCCACTAACTCTATTTAACTGCTGAAAATATTTCGAAATTGATGTTTGTGATGGATATTTTGTGGAACTTGATTTGTATTTCGGCCAAGAAATTAAAGGGGAGATATATGGTAGCTACAAGATCTCCAGACGCACTATAGTGACTTGCTCCCACTTGAGCACTTGAGCTATTGTGCATGATTACCGGAGAACTTTTTATCGTTTGTCACTGCAAATTGTGGCATGCGAAAGTTTAGCGGAATCGGAATCTCAAAGAACGGCAAACTCATATATTATATAATTTTTATTTTATAATGTAAGACGTACGTCTAAGGTTTTTTTGACTGTATAATTAAAATTATTATAATTTCTTTTAAATAAAAATATATTATTAATATCATAACTCAGAAAAAATTATAAAAATAATAAATTAAACTATGCGGTTAACAGAATTTAAATGTGTATCAAAATGTCGAACGACCTATATTTCAATTTTAAGATAAAGTGAATGAAAAAAATATTCAATACATGCATACCGTATACTGTACCAACAAAATCATGTTTTTAAAAAAAATAATCAGTGATCGAGATTTTAGTAGTCTATTTGGCCAGCTCCCTCTATTTCGTCACCGTCGTGAAAGTGATTACCTAGTGAAGAGAAGTATCTAACCTGAATTTTAGTAGGCTATAACGCGTTGGAACTTTGGAGTACCACTGCCAGATTCTGTTTGAGACTTAAAAGCAGTTCCAGATCTTATAATCTCCACTTTTTCTTAGGAATGAGCTTTAAAATAAAATAAAAATCTCTAAAAACTATCATGGTGAGATAGCATTGATGATTGAACTCCAATCTTTTTACCCATATGAATGTGGGGACTTGTATAGATTATTTCACCAAAAAGAAGTTAATGTTGCTAAATAATATAAGATCGTAATGTTCCAGATTTTAGTTAACATGGTATCAAAATTCGGGCCAGCAAAAACTTTCGGTTTGAACGCACTCTATTTTTGATCCTAAAGTAAAACTTAACTTATTCGATCTGGGAATTTTATTTGGATAAGCCTAAAGCTATATATGGTCTTGGCATGGCAGAAACAAAGCAAATGATGGGAAATGCAATCGCTGTTTAAATGTGGTCCAAAATAGTCGAAAATGCGAGAAGAATGTATAAAGCTAGATGATAAGAACCAAGCTTGCCTTTTCTTTTCCCATCCCTTGGCGCATATTACATGGATGTAAGCTAAACAGGTGCTTAATTTTGAAGAGAATATGCTTCTGTATGTGGGGGATGATCTTTGCTTTGAATCTCTGCTCATTCCTTGCCCTATCCAATGTATATTCCTAACATCCTCCGTGTTTTTTTACTTGGCCGATCTTGAGATATCTAATGTATCAAATGGGAAAAAGATGATACCGGAATTTTTTTTTATAAGACCAACCAAATAAGAAAAATATTCTAACTTGTTATTTCTTCCGTCCTCTAAATTGTATATATCAAAGAACCGGGGCGCGACAGTATTTTAATATTATGTAAAATATAGTTCTATTATTTATTTTTAAGATTTCTTCTAAATAAATATTTTAATTTTCGTTCGGAAAAAATAAAAAAAATTTATAGATCTATATTTTATAAAAATATTATAGTGCGTGTCGTTTAGTGAAAAAAAAATTGTATATAAATGAGTAGCACTGAGGAACAATTATTATTAGGTTGACGACAATATTAGGGAATTCGATGATCCTAACTTTTCATCATTTCCAGTTTGCCGAACAACTTGGGTGTCTTGGTAGGTACAGTAAGATATTTTTGTTAGGTTGCATAAAGGACATGGGCGGGTAATTATAGTTAATTCACTTTACTACTTGATAACGGTGCTACTGCAGATGCCAGCTCACAGCCAGCTCAGCCAGATGCCAGCTCACAGCCAGCTCAGCAAGATGCCAGCTCAGCAATTCTGTTAGACAGTTAGTTACAGAGTAATGTGTATAAAACTAGAGCAACAACATTACTGTAAAGATGACACACTATTATGAGATGTAAATACAAGTTTGTTTCTGCATATCTCTCTCTCTCTTTCTCTCTCACTCTTTAGCTTAATCTCCATTTGTAACATGGTATCAGAGCCATTGTGCTCGATCTTCTGTGTTTAGTGCTTGTGATTGCGTCTCTGAGTCGCTTAGCGATTGCATCTCTGAGTCGCTTAGAGATTTCGATTTCGATCTCGATTTCGATTTCGTTTGATTGATTGTGGTTGATTAATTGCAATGGCGTCAACTGCTGCTTCGTATTCGTCTGCAGCTGTAGGATCTTCGATGCTGTCAGCATTAATAACTTTGGATGTTAATCATCCATATTATCTGCATCCTTCAGATAATCCTGGTATGCAGATCACTACTGAAGTTTTGGATGAATCGAACTTTAATCAGTGGAGTCGTGCTATGGAGATTGCGTTATCATCGAAGTTTAAGTATGGATTTGTAGATGGATCTTATGTCAAACCTGAAAGTTCATCTACCTTGCTTCCACACTGGACTCGTTGCAATAATATGGTAACTGCTTGGCTCTTAAACACTGTTTCGAGTTCTATACGTAGTAGTATCTTTTATCTGCGTTCTGCTCGTCAGATTTGGTTAGAACTAGAAACTCGTTATGCACAGAGTAATGTTCCTAAGTTGTTTAATCTGCGAAGTGAGATTTCTCATTTGACTCAAGGTTCGTTGTCAATTGCTGCTTATTTTACTCGATTTCGTGGAGTACATGATGAACTTGAATGTGTGCACACTAAAACTCGTTGTGCTTGTGGTAAGTGTCTCTGTAGTGTTAATACTAAACTTGAGGCAGAGGATCTTGATATTCAGCTATCTCAGTTTCTTATGGGATTGAATGACCAATTTACGGCCATTCGTGGTCAAATTCTGCTTATGAAACCACTTCCTTCGCTGAGTCAATGCTATGCAATGTTGTTACAAGAAGAGACTCAACGTTCTGTGCATTCTGTGTCTACTAGTGATAGTATGGCAATGTCTGTTAAGACTACGACAAATGCTAAGATTCAACCTGCTAAAGGAAAGAAAACTTCACCTGATGCAGAGGTTAAGTGTGACTATTGTCACATGACAGGACACTCCAGGGATAAGTGCTTTTGCCTACACGGTTATCCGAACTGGCACAAGTTGTTTGGTAAACCAAAGCCTAAGCCAAAATTTCAGACTTCATCTTCTGGCAAGGCTCACACTGCTGCACAGGTTTCAGCACCTGATTCTGAAATAACAGCTCTCACCAATGTTAATCTTACAGATGCTTCCTTGAATTTGTCACCAGTGCAATGTAAGCATCTTATGCAGATGATTCAGAATTCAATGTCTGTGACTACACCAGCATCACCTACTGTGGACAACTCTACACCTGCCTGGTATCCACCTCTTGCTCACAGTACGCAATTTTCAGGTACTATATTTCACTCAGTCAACTCTGTTCATCCTGTTCAGTATGGTCCAACTGAGTGGATTCTGGACACTGGTGCCACGGATCATGTGACACCATATCTTAACCTTCTGCATAATGTTGTTGAAGTTAATTCTGTGTTGCATTTGCCTAATGGAGATACGTCTGCTATTACTCATATGGGCACCATTACACTGCAAGACTCACTAGTACTTGTCAATGTGTTGTATGTTCCAATGTTTACATATAACTTGTTGTCTATTTCCAAGTTACTTGCTGATAATGGTTGTGTTAGGGATAAAATACGAGATTCAATCTTCTAATACAAAGCAGACACACAACAATATATTTGACGTGGAAAACCCACGTCCCAACTTGTATTATTAATTAAAACCATTATCAATAATACAATCAACCAAACTTGGATACTCAAGCCTACTACTCAAGTATCCACCCACAAGCGATACCTAAGTCTACATCTTGAGCACACCTATCAAACACAATATGACTATGTATATATAGCCATCTCAAACTAGACAAATCAGAATCTAATTCTAAAACAGCTACACATAGTCCTAATCCAATTCTGATTTCCAACTAAAATCAGAATCCAATTCCAACTAGGTCTTCTATCTTTGTGACCAAAACATATTCTTTATAATAATTGTCTAAACATACAATTATTATCCTTATATATTTTTGATCACCAAAGTCCATGTTACCTTGTAATGGGCTGATACCTAACAATCCTCCCCTTCAGCCCAATATAATCAACAATCACGATGAAGACACCGGCGTCCATCCTTCAATGCCTCCCCTCGAACAAGAATCTCCATGTCTCGTTCTTCCAAATTTTATCCATCTACAAAATCACGTGCATCAACCCCGAGTGCTCTTCCATCCACGAGTCACCCGATCCTTGCTTTCACAATCCTCCGGCCTCTAGAAGAACCATCCAATCTTCTTCCATATTGAGTCCATCATGATTGATCCATGGTGCAAGTCAACCATCATACGCACGTAATTTTGTCTCTTCCTGCTAACAAAATCATCATCGTACTCTGCATTCTATATTGAATCCCGAATTTTTTTTCTCCAACCTCATCTATCATGATCCTGACCTCGGCTCTTGATACCACTTGTTAGGGATAAAACACGAGATTCAACTTCTAACGCAAATCACACACAAAACAATATATTTGACGTGGAAAACCCACATCCCAACTTGTATTATTAATCAAAACCATTATCAATAATACAATCAACCAAACTTGGATACTCAAGCCTACTACTCAAGTATCCACCCACAAGCGATACCTAAGTCTACATCTTGAGCACACCTATCAAACACAATATGACTATGTATATATAGCCATCTCAAACTAGACAAATCAGAATCTAATTCTAAAACAGCTACACATAGTCCTAATCCAATTCTGATTTCCAACTAAAATCAGAATCCAATTCCAACTAGGTCTTCTATCTTTGTGACCAAAACATATTCTTTATAATAATTGTCTAAACATACAATTATTATCCTTATATATTTTTGATCACCAAAGTCCATGTTACCTTGTAATGGGCTGATACCTAACAGGTTGCACTGCTACGTTCTCTCCTGTTACTTGCTCTCTTCAGGCCCCTACTTGGACGAAGGCACTAGAGATTGGTAAAGTAACTAATGGTCTATACATTCACAACATGTGCACTGAGACTTCTACTCAAAATGCTGATAATTCATCACATGTGGCTGCTTCTACTCAACTCTGGCATAATCGCTTAGGTCATGTTCCTTTTCCAGTCTTGCAAAAGTTACCAGTTACTGGCATATCATCTGCTTTGGCTCCATGTGATAGTTGTATGTTAGGTAAACAGACACGGTTACCTTTTACTCCAAGTGTTTCTGTAACATCTGAAATATTTCAGTTGGTCCATGCTGATGTATGGGGTCCGTACAAACAGAAAACACATGACAATTGTATCTACTTTCTAACAATTGTTGAAGATTTCTCCAAAGCTACTTGGATTTATTTGCTGCCAGATAAAGGGCTTGTTTCTTCTATGTTTCGACAGTTCATACCTTATGTTAAAAATCAATTTGATAAGACTATTAAAGTGCTACGTACTGACAATGGCACTGAGTTTGTTAACTCTGCTTTGTCCACATTTTTGGCTGAACTTGGGATAGTGCATCAAACCAGCTGCACATATACCCCACAGCAAAATGGATTAGTTGAACGTAAGCATCGTACTTTGCTGAATGTGGCACGATCATTACGGTTTCATGCTGCACTTCCTCTTAATTTTTGGGGTGATTGCTTGTTGACAGCTGCTTATTTGATAAATCGAACTCCATCACCTTTACTGAAGAACAAGTCGCCGTATGAGGTGTTGTGTAATGAGCTGCCAGACTATTCTCTTCTCAAAACCTTCGGATGTCTGTGTTATGCTACATCTCTACCTCACCCTACGGACAAATTTGCTCCACGTGCAGTTAAGGGAGTATTCTTGGGTTATCCTTTTGCTAAAAAAGGGTACAAGGTTCTAAACTTGAATACTAGGAAGGTCTTCTTATCTCGTGATGTGAAATTTTTTGAGACGATCTTTCCTTTTCAATCAGTCTCTACTCCTTCTATTCAACAACTGTTTCCAGCTGTCGCTTCATTTGATGATTGTGATCCACTACATCTTACTACAGAAGGTGATCGTGCAGAATGTAGTACTAATTCTGGCTCTCCCACCAGTGAAAATACCATTCTACAAGAGTCTGCTGAAACTTATTCTACACCAGCATCTTCAGAATCCATGCCTACTATAACACAACCACAACCAGTTCCTGCTCGTCCCCAACGTACACATAAAATGCCTGTCAAATTCACAGACTATACGGGGCTTCCATCACATTTAGCTTCACTCATCACAGTTCACTCTACTACTTCTAGTGATAATGCTTCCACCCTTCCATCATACATATCATATCTTCCATTTGATACCTCCTATGTGCATTTTTTAGCCAATATCACTAAAATTCCAGAACCGCAATACTATAAGCAAGCTGTGTTGCATGATTGTTGGTGTGAGGCAATGAATGTTGAATTAGCAGCATTGGAGGCTAATCAAACTTGGGAGGTAGTTCCGCTGCCTGCAGACAAGAAAGTGGTTGACTGTAGATGGTTGTACAAGGTGAAATATAAAGCAAATG
This sequence comes from Daucus carota subsp. sativus, assembly GCF_001625215.2. Classification (NCBI taxonomy): domain Eukaryota; kingdom Viridiplantae; phylum Streptophyta; class Magnoliopsida; order Apiales; family Apiaceae; genus Daucus; species Daucus carota. The sequence goes on along the minus strand of NC_030388.2, from coordinate 30,210,949 downwards.
GTGAGTTAGAGAGGTATAAGGCTCGCCTGGTGGCAAAGGGCTTTACTCAAACCAAGGGTGTTGATTTCTTTGAGACATATGCCCCTGTTGCCAAAATGACTACTGTTCGACTTGTCCTAGCATTAGCTGCGAAATTCAACTGGTTGTTAAAGCAACTTGATGTCACAAATGCGTTTCTCCATGGAACCCTTGATGAGGAGGTATATATGGCTTTACCTCCTGGCTATTTTCCTTCAGTTGAGTTACAGCAGCGCTATCCTAATTGTCGTCTAGTTTGTCGATTGTTGAAATCCTTGTATGGCCTATGTCAAGCTCCAAGACAATGGTTTTTAGCTCTGTCTGCAGCTCTGTTGAAATTTGGGTTTAAGCCAGTCGTTAGTGATTCCAGTTTGTTCTGCTATCAGAGTGGCTCTACTATTGCTTTGCTACTAGTCTATGTCGATGATATGATTCTGACTGGAAATAGTGAGCCTCTTCTGCAGTCCATTGTTGCATTTCTAGCAACACAGTTCAAAATCAAAGATCTGGGTCCTCTCAAATATTTTTTGGGATTGGAAATTGCTCGTTCTTCTACTGGCATTTATGTAAATCAGCGTAAATACACACTGGATATTATTGTAGATACTGGCCTGACAAATGCTCGTTCTAGCTGCATTCCTATGGAACAACATCACACTTTACAGTCTGATGAATCTGATATACTTTCAGATGGTTCTGCTTACAGAAGGCTCATTGGACGCCTGATATATCTCACAATTACACGCCCTGATCTCTCCTATCCTGTTCATGTTTTAGCCCAGTTCATGGCAGCTCCTCGCCATAATCACTGGATTGCTGCACTAAAGGTTGTTCGCTACTTAAAAGAGACATGTGGTCAAGGCCTACTTTATACAGTTGACACTAATCTTTCTCTGACTGCGTTTTGTGATGCGGATTGGGCTAGCTGCCCCACTACTAGACTGTCCCTTACTGGATTTTGTGTTCTGCTGGGTGGGTCTCTCGTTGGCTGGAAATGTAAAAAGCAACAGGTTGTATCTCGATCATCAGCTGAGGCTGAGTATCGATCTCTTGCAGACACTTGCTGTGAGTTAACATGGATAGTATCCTTACTGCATGAACTCAATCTCAAATCTGTCACACCTATTTCATTGTTTTGTGACAACAAATCTGCACTACATATAGCCTCCAACCCTGTGTTTCATGAACGCACCAAACACATTGAGATTGATTGTCATTTGGTGCGTCAAAAGCTTCAGCAAGGGCTTATTACTACTCATCATATCTCTACCAGAGAGCAACCTGCAGGCTTGTTTACCAAAGCTTTGTGTTCCATGCAACTGCAGTATTTCCTTGCCAAGTTAGGTGTCTGTAACTTGTTCAGTCCTCCTAACTTGAGGGGGGATGATAACGGTGCTACTGCAGATGCCAGCTCACAGCCAGCTCAGCCAGATGCCAGCTCACAGCCAGCTCAGCAAGATGCCAGCTCAGCAATTCTGTTAGACAGTTAGTTACAGAGTAATGTGTATAAAACTAGAGCAACAGCATTACTGTAAAGATGACACACTATTATGAGATGTAAATACAAGTTTGTTTCTGCATATCTCTCTCTCTCTTTCTCTCTCACTCTTTAGCTTAATCTCCATTTGTAACACTACTGCACTTTTTACTTTGTGATCATAGTACATTGCAGTCTATATATATTATATATTTCGCTTTGTAAATTAATGGCCGAGTAGATCTCCACACTTGACAATATAGGTTGTGTATGAAATAGTTTTGAAGTTGAAGTGTGATAGCGTATGTAGGTTAGCACTTGCATGTTATATTTAACTCTAGTACAAATTTTTATACTATATTACTTTTGAATCAGTGGCAAGGAAGTAAGAATATTGAGTAATATTCAGCTCTAGTTTAAATGTTCACTGTATTACTTTTGAATCAGTAGCAAGGAATCATAATCAATAAAATTATAAGGTTATATTCCACCTGAGGCAGAAGATTTACATGCCGAATCTCTGCCCCGGGGCATGGTGGTGCTTGAATTAAGAGACAGGAAACACTGCAACAGATCCTTAGCCTCATATATCTCTGTTTCTCCATCATTGAGCTCTTGAAGTCTTCGTTCGAATTCTCTGAGTTCTTCGCAACCGCAAAACTCACGTCATTAACTGCACAACTAAAAACTGACCGGAATGGCGGTTTACAGATGCCATAAAATCCCTGTGGAGTTTGTGTTTGTATCAGAGAAGAAAACATAGTGTGAGGAGGGTTGTTTATTTTTTGGATTATAAGCACACATTTGGCGGAAAGAAAACCTATGCTAGAAACCCTACAATCACTAATTTTTCCGAGAGTCTCCTGCATTTTCATCAAAAACCTACGATTAGTGTCATCTAGCGGAAAAAAAACTGCTGATAATATGCTGCATCATACGTATGTCAGGACCCGGATCCTTATTTATCATGGGCCTGCGAGTTTTGTTATTTCCATAATTCAATCTTCACATTTGGCGATTCTGAAAAGTATCTGTTTGTTTCAGGTTGTGTAGATTGCCGAAACCAGGATTTCATAAAACTCTGGGCATATAAATTTAAGAACAAAAGTTTCTAATTTTAATAATAAACCTTAATCCTTTCCTGATTTTCGAAGATTAGCCGGGAATTCAGCTTATTTATCCCGCAGCTGTCCTCCCAGGCTCCCATGCATGCATGCATGGTAGACTTGGTAAGACTGCTGTCTGTCTAGAAAAGGATGAAAAACATTACAAAACTAATTTAGCAATAAAACACATCAAAAAAATAAGTATCCTTCAATATATGTATATTCAATCGATGTGTTTAGGCTAGTTACAGAGGTACTACATTGCAAATTGCAATCCCCGAGGTGGAACTGCGGCCAACTTGGCAGAGATGGAGACCTAACACTTAGCAAAGCAGATCCAGAGGACGAAGGGGAGAAGGAAATTTATATTTACATATAGGTCGACTCTGTACCTATGCATGTAGCTAGGTACGCAGGTATGCTCTATATACATTCTTGGAATTTAAGTTGAAAATGAAAGATAGAGGCAGAAATTTAAGACAAAACGAAAAAGAAAATGAAAGAGAGGTTGAATTTCTGAGGAGATCTTGGAAGAAGGGGAGAAAAAGCGACTTGACAATGAGATTACTTGCTTGACTGTTGTAAGTTAAGTTGCATCTCTCTCCTTGCTTGACTGTTGTAAGTTAAGTTGCATCTCTCTTTCTCCCTCTCCCTCCCTCCCTCCCTCTCCCTCTCCACATCTCTCTCCCTCCCTCCCTCCCTCCCTCTCCCTCCCTCCCTCTCTCTCTCTCTCTCTCCCTCTCTCTCAAAGTTTAAGCATTATTTAATTTTGATTCCTCAACTCATTGTAACTTAATAATCTTGTGATACTCATAATGGGGCTGTTTGGGAACTGAAAGCAAATTCTGCTTCTGGCTTCTTCTTTTCTTGACCCGTTTATGTAAAGAAGTAGAAGTACTTTTAAGAAGCTGAGAATGCTAGCTTCTCTCTCACAGCTTCTGCTTCTTTTCCAAACACTTTATTAACTTATTTACTTTTCACTTATACTCCAATTCTTTATATTAAGTATAGAATCACTTTTTTAAGCTGGGCCAAACGGCCCCAATGTGTATATAATTGAGTTATGAGTATCCAATCTACTAAACACATTCTGACATCCTGCAGTTAAAACAGCTGCTACAAATCCTGTTCTACATTCAACTGTCCGTATATAAATCCAGATAAGAACAGGCAAGACACTGCAATTCATGAACAACCTCGATTTTCACGTCTAACCAAAACATTGCTGACTTCATTAAACTCATTTGACACTCATGAGTTCTTGATTTATTCATTTCTTGTAAAGACTAGAGCACAATATTCACTCGTAACAGAATTTTAAATTTTTGACTCGTCGAATCACTATAAAACTAAATCCGTTGCAGTTGCAGATGCAAAGCCACAAGAACGAATGGAGTTTGTGAAAGAGTGTCATTGGCAATTAAAAGCACCAAACATCTTCTGCACATTGTGCATTGTCTGAAGACATGCGGCACCAGCAAAAGGGCTCAATATTCCTGATCCATTCTTGACAGACTAGGACGAGGTTGATCAAAAATATGTGACAATTTTGTCAGATCAAATCTGATGCATGCATGCATTGGTCCGAAACAGAGACTAATCTTATGCATGCATGCATTGGTCTGAAACAGGAACTGGAATTGATAAATAACGAATTTTGTTCATTCAAAAGACCATTTTGGATCGAGAGTGGATAACTGGCTCTGATTCCATATTGAGAACTAGTCCATTCAAAATCTTAAAGTGTTAAAGAAGGTCTCAAATAAATCTAATGTTATATTTCAACAATGATCAATCATAAGCACACATGAACAGAATCTGGCAATGAATACAATTCAGGTTTTCATCCCCAGGTTATCCTAGCTTCAGTATTACGACATTAATTTTGAACTAACAGATAAATTTCGATTCTGTCTGTCAAAATTAAAATCACATAGCAAAGAATTTTTTGACTCAAACTATGCAAGGCAAATGAAAATCAACAAAGAACACAAATATAATAATTACTCCGCTTTCAAAAAAAAAATATAATAATTACTCCCTCCATCTCATATTATGTGTGACTATTAAAGAGTCAAATTGACTAGACTTTGACCATAAATTACACATATTATCCGACTTAAAAATATTAGAATACTTACTTTATTAGAAAATATATCTAATCTCATTCAAAATCTATTTTTCAAATTTTTAAAATAATTAATAAATTTTCTTTAATTAGTGATCAAAGTTTGGTCTGACCAAGTAATAATCAAAACAGGACATATAATACGAGAGGTAGGGACTACTAAAAATACGAAAAATGTTTAGACTCGGCGATAACACGACTACAAGACTTCTCTTGCGACTCGGAGGCCGGACTCTTGATAGCCATTTTAAAACTCACCGAAAAAGTAGTTTATATTTTTATTATTTACTAGTTGATAACCCGTGCTTCACGGGTTTAAATAAAATTTTAAAATTTATTATTTATCGTAAGAATAATATCTTTTTTAGTTACATTATCATATTTTTATTATACCTATTTAAATTATTGTTTTTAAATGATATTTAAATTATTGTTATTTAATGTAAGACTTTCTATATATTAAAATTTGATCCTACTTTAAATTTATTTCATTACAATATGGGTCCCTGTTCTATGGAGTCCACAAAATAAGAGTATTGGCGTCCAAAATTATTTAAAAATAATCTACTTGTTTCAATTTTAATTTTTTTTAGTTTATAATATTTGTAAACATCTGACAATTTGCAAGTTATGTTCTACAATATAATCGTTGCAATCAAAAGATAAAACAATTATATTATAAAATATAAATCATTAAACACTATATATGTTATAAAATATAACTCATAAGTAGAATAATGATCATAATGATTGTAAATGTTGAAAGATGTTAATGATTAATTGATAATTATATATTTAAAACTACTTAAGGATGGTAAATTATATATAAAATTTGAATAATTAAAGATAATATTTATGATTAAACTAAAAGATTATGACTGGTACTTACTGCGTCTTAAATGCGTACTTTATGGAACTTAACTCTAACAATACGTTTTTTATAAGTAAAATTACTATGTTGTTTGATGATTTTTAAATTGTGAAAATAATATTCAACACATATAAGTTCGTTTATAGAGTCCTTAATTTTGAACAAAAATTCAAAATTTTAAGTCACAATTATTTTATTCATTTAATAGGCAAACATTATATATAATTCTAGTTGGAGTTTTGTAGATCTAACAGTTGTTGTAGTTGTTTGATAAACTGATATTGTAGTTTGACAAAATTAATTAACTTTCCAAAAGTAATTTGATATCAAATATTTTGACGTATATCTAGAGTTTTGGTTCTTTTATTATATGTTGCAATATAGATAATTACTTTATATTCTTTGAGTTTCTATTTGTCAAGTCAGTGTTATCATCGCCTTATTCGTCTTTATCGCAATTTTCTGAAAAACACTGAATGATAGTAATTATTATTATTAAAAAAATATGACCAAGTTTTTTGATACTTTGGTATCAATATTGAATCTTGTTTATTTTAATTCTAAAATATGATAGAAATTTTATAGATTTGTTTCGTAAATTAAATTGTATGAGTTTTAAAAATTAAAACGAATATTTGACGTATATCTAGAGTTTTTGGGTTTTTTATTTTATGTTGCAATATGGACAATGATTTTTTTTTTTGAATTTCCATTTGTCAAGTCAGTGTTACCACCGCCTTATTCGTCTTTATCGTAATTTTCTGAAAAACACTAAATGATAATAATAATTATTAAAAAATATATGATCAAGTTTTTTGGTACTTTGGTATCAATATGAATCTTGTTTATTTTAATTCTGAAATATGATAGAAGTTTTATAAATTTATTTCGTAAATTAAATTGCATGAGTTTTAAAAATTAAAACGAATAATTTCGTTGACATTATTATTCAATTGATAAGATATTATATTAATATCAATATGAACTCCTTATTTATTTGAACTCTGAAGCATGATAAAAGATTTATAGAGTTGTTCTGTATATTAAATTATTTGAGTTTTAAAAAATTAAAACAAATAATATGTTGGTAATATATTTTTATTAGTGAGATAATTGTTTAATACAAAATCCTGTCAAATATAGAAGTTTTTTGATAATAGTAATAATTGTTGAATAAAAAATAATATGATGATAGCCAAATTTTGATATGAATTTTATAAAACTGTTTCATAAGTTAAATTGTTAGCGATTTAACTGTGCGGATAAGATAAATGTTATATTAAAAAATCCTAAACACCATGGAAGTCTTTTTATAATAGGATAATAATCTTAACCAATATTGAAATTTTTAATAATAAAATCCGAATCAATATAGAATTCTTTTCATAATTGTATAATAATTATTATAAGATCCTAAAAATTATAATAATAAGTATAAAATCCTAACAATATGAAAATTTTTTCATAATTCTATAATGGTTATCGTTATTAAATAAAAAATTTATATAACAGTGTCCTAATAAATATTGAAGTTTTTAATAATAAAATTCTAATCAATACAGAAGTCTTTCACTATCCTAATGAATATTGAGGTCTTTAATAATAAAATTTTATTCAATATAGAAGTCTTTTGATAATAATATAATAATGACTATAAAATCCTAATCAATATGAAAGTGACCGAATTTGGGTACTTTGGTACCGATGTTCCACCGAAAGGTGGTTTGCTTATTAATAAAGGGTATTGATATTAGAATTAGAATAGACTGGATGATGCTCATACTCATCCTGATAACACCTTAAAATTTAAATTTAGAAAAGTCATAACGTAATAATTACTGTAAGAAAACAAACTACGTAGCCGCTGACCCCATCTATTCCGTCTCAAAATAAATGTCTTTCAATTTTTACACATAACTTAGTATGTAAAAACGAGTCATTTATATTTGTTATTTCTAAATTTTCTGAATAAAAATATAATATTTAAATTTCTTTTCCAAAAAATCTTAAAAATTAATATTTTTCTAAATTTAAAAGTATGTGCAAAATTAAAACCACACATTTTCTGAAATGAAGAAAGTATGCGCGCTTAAAATCTACTGGAAAGGAGCTGTTCGGGCCCATCATTTAACGAGCTGTTTTCGTAAGTCGATAGTTGGCGATTAGTCGCTGTTTGGTCCTTGTCCTTATACCAATCATTTATTAATGAATTTGATTTATTTGATTTTTGAATTTTTCCGAATAACGTTTTTACTTTACTTTCCAAGTTAAAACAAGTCTAAATTATTTCGTGTCTCGCCTTCAATGGTCGCCCGTTATTGAAATGATAAATTATTCCTCAAAGATCTTTGATTATATTCTTTATAATAATCATATATTAACTTTTTTATTTATTATCGTCTATAAAATTAAAATTTATAGATATTTCACAATGACATATTCCCTACATGTATTGTTATGATCCGGTTTTCAATTTCATAAAAAAATAATAAAAATTCTGATATAAAATTTAACTTCAACATTTTAATTTGCCACGACTCGAAACCCGAAACAACGATCTCATTAAATAATTGCCCCTGTGTGGCAAAGTTTGTCTCTCCCGTGTGAGACGTTGAGTTCAGTTGACCCAGAAGGGAAGGCAAGTAAACAGGAAAAGAACACAATAGAAGTGTCCTATAGTCTTTGACGGTTTGGAAGTTTATGTCCATAAGCTAAGCAGCTAAATATCTTGCTTGAAAGGTCAAATTAAAGTTTGTTATACATGGAGTCATGGTTAAGCTACTAATTAATATATATAATATTCAGTACTGTTTTAAACTATAAAAGGAAATCCATGCAGCAGGTTTAGCGATATTGTTTCCATTGTTTCAGAAATTTAGAGTTAAATATTATGAACTCCGGAGACAACGGCTATTAATACTCAAAATGTATGCATAGAAATATATGCACAAACAGTACTAGTATAAAACAGGGTAACATACATTCTAACGGGAAAAAAGCGCTAGACAGTTTAATCCTAAATTTTTGATGTATATACTGAGGGTGTTATAGTATTATTCAGCGGAAAATTGTCTCACTCTAGATTTTTTTTTATGTCAACAGCGTTTTTTTCGCTGAACATAATAGTATCATTTATATGTTCTCGACCGGCTATCATAAAACAGATGCAAGGAGCCAGTGATAGTCTGTAAAATAATTATGGAAGCACTGTTGTGTTTAGGTACAAGTAGTAAAATGGTCCTGACTCAAAGATTCATATTAGTAGTAGTATAGTGCTTTGTTCATAAGAAGGTTCCAGGAATCAAGGGTCAAGATCATGTGCCTAGACCCTTAAGATAAGGTAACACAGAATTCCTCTCTCTGTCTCTCTCCCTTCCCCCCCTCTCTCTCTCTCACTCTCTCTCTCTCAGCTTTGTCTTGTTTCTCTTATATTCTCCCTCACTCATCTCACTTAAAACATTTTGCAAAGCAGCTACAATATTTGCATGGGCTTATGATCCATTTTAAGATGAGCTGGTGGTCAGTGAAGGTCTCTGCTGATACCGAAACTATTCCGAGAATCGACACAGAAACAAGTAGCTGTACTACAAGGAAGAGTAAAAGACAGAACATGAAAGCATCCAAAAGAATCAGCATTATGGTACTAATGATCATCCTAGTTTTTGGGCAGCTATGCACAGCAACTTCAGCTAAACATGTTAACTCCAGTCCCTCTAGCTGGACTCTGTCAAGGAAAGCGAGGTTTTTTCGAACAGAATCAGTTCATGCAGCTGCCACTTTAAGTCCATCTGAGTTAGAAGCTGTTTATTCTGATGATAAGAGACTCATTCACACAGGCCCAAATCCTCTCCACAACTAGCTACCTATCACTCCACTATGAAGATATCGATCGACTTACGAAGAGTCCTCATACATATGAGCTATGTTTTGCTACTGTTAATTCTAGAATTCAATTGGAAAGAATTAGTCCCTTCAAGTTCTTCTCTTTCCTTGAAAGAGAATTAATGGCAGCAAAATATTAGCTTTTACAGTCATGCTTTAATAAGGTCATGGGCAGCTGCAGAAGCAATGGCAACTGAGAAAGGGAAGGAGATAGTTATAGTAAGAGCAAAGGTAGCTATTAGTGTTAATGCATTTGTTTCTTTTGCAGTCTTCTTTATTCTGTTAGAATTTATTGTATTTGTATTGTTGATTGAATTGTTGTAGTTACATCTATATGTTTAGTAGAGTTTCTGTATCATATGTTCTGGCAATATCAATTCAGCACTCCTTGTGTATAGTTTGATGTATTTTGCAGTGACGGAATCAGATAGTAGAAATCTATTCAGGGCTCGATTGACTTTCAAAACTCAACGATACATATTTTTAGTTCTGACTGTCTCGGAATCCTGGTTCCCTAATGTTATTATGTACTGTATATATGATCCTTTCTAAAACATCTATGTACTAATCACTGACTTATTACAGAGGGGTGAATCTGACTTCTCATTATTAATCTTTTATCTGAATGGGTTAAAAATCTTGTGAGTATCTAAGTTCCTGTCTTTTAACACTCTCTCAGTTGACTGTGAAAAGTTTCAGCAGGCTTAATACCAAAAGGGGTTAAATGCAAAGTAGAATGAAGTCAAGATATAGTTAACTTTTTATATATAGACCATGGGAACACAAGTAATTAGGGTTGCAGCCTTGCAGGTTAGCCTTTTTGCATGTTATGTTATTGTTAGATCCTTCTGTTCCGTACATTGGAAGATCTATATCGACAACATTATACGTTGATGGTCGAGATCTTGCTCTGTCTTGTTCATATATTCAAAACTATACAATTACTACCTCCGTCCCTATTTACTTGTCATTTTGACTTTTTGCACATAATTTAAGGTGATTAAAAAACATAGTTCCGCTCATTATTTTTAAAATTTTCTTTTTCTGAATTAAAATATAAACTATAAATTTTAATTCAGAAAAAGAATATTTCAAAAATAATGAGCGGAACTATGTTTTTTAATCACCTTAAGTTACGTGCAAAAAGTCAAAGTGACAAGTAAATAGGGACGGAGGGAGTACTATTTACTAATACTCTATCTCTATTTTATCTAAATTCACTAAGATACATAAAAACAGAGAACTCGAGAAGATTAATCATTTAACAAAGAGAACTAACCAATAACAAGAAGAATCCGCAAACATACAGTTACACTCCCTTTGTTTGAAATATAAGTCAAAATACTTAGAAATGTATGTCAAAAAGTCAAATGACTTGTGTTTTCACGGATTTTCTGGTTTTTGCTTAACAACCACTTTTTGGTTAAGCGGCGTTCCAATCTGATTAATAATGATGAACTCCTTACATGCACAAAGATCCCCGTAAATGAGTAGTTGTTAGTGTGTGACCAGACAGACTCATATTTTAAAGCAGAGGGAGTAAAGAAAAGCACATTAATTGTGCAATGACATTTTGGAAACCCCCCTCCCATTCTTCCATGTATTACAAGTCAAGTCAGTGAGAGTTGGTAAAAGAGAAAACAAAAGCTGCAAAGGCATCAGGACTTGAATACGCTTAATGCAGAACATTTATGCAAATTCATCACCAGAACTTGAATTTGTCTATCTTAATATAGACAATTTCAAAAATCAATTAAGTACAGTATCATATCAAGGTAAACAAAATTTCTGCAATGAAAAGCTTATTCATAAGAAGCATTTGACACAGTTGGTCTCAGCTTTAATAATTTAGCTGGTGGGCTCTTGTATTGATTATTCCTCCAAGGCCTCTCATTATCTAATTTACTCAGACTTAAATGCCTCTATTTTTTCAAGAGGTATGCCTGTCTCACCAAGCCAGCACGCATTCTCAAGGTTAAGACAATGCCGACTTCGAAATGCATTCATTACAGCAACTTATTTTTAGTTGAATGAGTCCAGTGATCCCTAATTTTCATTTCCAGATTCTTTTATGCATTAGGTACCAAAAATGAATGCACAGCTTTCTTAGTATCGTTGCTTCGAGTTATTAAGATGTAGTTGGAGCTCATGCCAGCTTGATAGTATGTTGAGGGCTGTAATTTCGGGTCCATTGTGTTCGTAAACGTGTTAAATGTTGGCGCTTTACTTCCTCTGTCTTGAAATATAGGTTATTTGACTTTTTAACACACATTTCTAAGTTCTTTGACCGTGTCGTTTAAATCATTATTTTTAAAATTATTTTTTTGAATTATAATATTAATCACATTTTTTTATTCATAATTTTTTCAAAAAAAATAATGATTTAACTATGCAGTCAAAGGATTTAGAAGTATTTGTAAAATAAATCAAACGACCTATACTTAAAAACGGAGGGAGTAATCATTAATATATGAATCATTTCTTATATTGAATTACTTGGCTCAGGTTCTATGTAATTTTTAGGTTCAAGTTGTATGATCGTATTGACGACCGAGTCAGTTTCGTGTCATGTTCGGGTCGATTCAGACTTTAGCAACCCTACATCTTTCATTTATCTTCACATAGAAATGTTTATGGAATTTTTTGGTTTCTTAGGTTCCTGCAGAAGATTTGAGCAGGGATTGAAGATCTTTCTCTAGATCCAGATCATGGGTTCTTCCTTAATAAAGAAAGAACTTCAAATATGGATATTAGCAATTATCAAAAGGATAATTTTAGATACCCTTCTAATACAGGGAGCAGAAGGTCTGAAACAGACAGAAAAGGTCTCAGTTTGAAAGTCAACTAGTAAAAGATTTGATTAACTGGCAGAAAAAGATGTTTTTTAGTCCAATAGGTAGCTGAAGTGGCTACACTATTTTGGCTTTGACAAACTTTTAGGGTTATAGGGAAATACTGTAACAAACACTAAATGTTATGCTATTCACACATTTCTTGGGTCTAATGTCACCTCTTTGCATAACAAAGACTATGTCCTCAAGGTGAGATCTAGAAAGTACTCTAAAATAAACAGAACCTTCTGAAGGAGTTATTCCATTTTTTTCAACTCAAGGACATAATTTTTTGACAAAATAATTGGATTATTGGGAGCTAGTCCTTGGAAAAGAAAGAAAACAAGTGTTTTGGAATTGAATACTTAAAATAATTCTCGAAGAGAGTGACTGTTTGACAGTACTTCTTTCGTCCCAAATTAAAATTAAAATTAGACTTTGGAGTAAAAGTGGTCAATTGAACATGTTTTAACTACAAATTACATATTATATTACCGAAAAAAATCCAAAATATATAAAAGAATACTTTTTAATTTGCAATCAAGCATCTGCAAATTTGACCGATAAAGGTCAAACAAAACAGTTACTTTGGGACGGAAGGAGTATATTTTATTGTGGATGCATGAGGGACATTGAGATCTTAATTTTGTGAATGAAAATAGTTTTTCCCCGAAAATGAATGTTTGCTTGCAACCGTAATAATGCACATATAAATGTTCTTTAAAGAAGGATGATGAGGATGCAACTACCTCTAGAAAACTTAAGTTTATTGCTTCCATCTACCCACCAAGTCTGTACTCTGGAGTGAAAGTGCTTTATCAGAATTGCTGTATATGTTCATAGCAGCACATTGAAGATCATCTGCACTCAGAAAACAGTATATAGCAACATTACCATTTAGGAATGTATAACAAAAGAACTATACGGAAAGGTCCCACTGCTCGTTCACAGCCTGGTTGTGAAGGCTAAATTTATCACAATATCAACCACTCAAACACGATATTAATTTAATGTTAATCAATGTATGTCATATTCATGATTAATCATTCTACATGATGCTTTGTATCTGATGGGTGGTTGGTTTTACACAGAATGAATTAAAGGAGGTGCTATTTAAAATTTCTTACACGAGAGAGCAATGGTCCTTGAGAATGTCACCAGTTGAGCAGTATATATCGGGTTCAAGACAGAGTTTGACATAACAAGAGCATCAATAAATCTCAGGACCATTTACATATTTCAGTTACACAATTGTGAGAGAGAGACAAACTTTTGTTATTCTCCCTCTCTTTTTCTCTCAAAGAGTACTCTTAAGATAGCATACTGGTAATTTATTGCAACACTTTGCATTAGGACAATAAGAGGTTCCTAATTTAATTCATAAGAAACCTTGTAAAAATTTAGATCATTTTATATTTTGGATGGCATTGCAAAGAAAACACAGAGGTGCTTTTCTAACACAAGATGCATTGTCAGATACAGAAGTAAACAGTAGAATATCGATGATCAAACGATCTTCATAGACACTGGGAAACATTTTGCATATGTAGTGTGCCAAATTATTAACCTGGACTGTGATCCTTAGTGGCTTCAGAGATGCCAGTTGCCATAGACATGTACTATCCAGTTATGTCCTGCAAATTAGTGACGATGTTAAGAACGTAGTAAAATTAATTAAAACAAGTTCCATCAGAAATATCCATCTGACAGATGCCATCGAAAATCTGGATAGAAATTTCAGTACCATTGGTAAGCTTTCCACATTGTTATCAGCATCATAATTATCAGTTATTCACAATAACAGATTATGATGTGCATCAAGTTTTAATATCCAGGTCCGACAACTACTCGCTACTGAGCTAAGCTATGAAACATTAACTTATATAAATGGCACAAAAATTGGAGAAGGGACGAATGAGCCATAAATCTTGATTCTAAATTGAGCAGTATAAAACTTGAAAATCTATTCTGAATATCATGATTGGACATACATTTTGTCGATAATACAGCATACATAATATCTGACAATCAGCACAAGAAGTATAAGATTAACTATTAGCTATATACAGTCAAAATTTATTTACAAACCAGATCTTCAACATTAAACAGAGGGTTCAAATAAATGTGATAGAACTATAGAAGTAGTTGATCACCCTAGTTGCTTTAGTGCATCTTTTATTTCTCTTTAAATTTTTCCCAAACTATTTAAAATTAATGCCAATTTAATGACTTCAGTTATGTTCTGATTACAAAATACTGAGAGCAGTCAACTGAAATCCTGATCATATATGAATGAAATGATGTCAGAACATACTTGAGGGCCTCAGCATACAATAATGATTCTGATTCCAACATATATGAAACCCCTCAGCCTTCATAAAACCACAGAACATTATATATCAAGGACAGGACAGATTGAAGGCTATAAATACAAATTTCTGGGTCAGGTAAGAAGTGCCTTAAAATGGAGATCAGTGGATATAAAAGACCCATAATCATCAGAGCTGATGTGTATCAACTTATTTTCACTTAGTTGCGAATGTATTGAAGAGCTACATTTCTTCTGTTTATAAGTCGTGGTAGAGTAGATCTTTGTCCATGCAGAGTCTGTTTATCTTATCGTATGCACATAAGAATATTATATAATCCTGCATACTAAGCATATGTCACTCATTTGACAAACTTATATATGATCCGTGTCACTGGAACATCACATACGAATAGAAAGTTGGGCCTCAATCTTTAATCAATTCACCAACAGCTTTTCTTCATAATTTTGTTGCAGTTTGAGTGACAAAACATAAATCACCATTGGCAAACTGGGAGAAGGATGCATTAAGCCAAATCACCAAAAATCTTTGCACGAACAAGACCCATGTTTGAAATGGTGGAAACGACTCTTATCTCTCATGATGATCTCCCTCATGGTCATTTTTGAGACGATTTTAGCAAATGTATGGCAGTCATCGCATGTCCTCAAATTCTTAATCACTCTGATAGGCATCTGACCTTCTATATTGATAAGACCAAATACAATAGCAAGCTTTTCACTGTGAGTGCTAAGTGTTTCTTCTCTTTCCTCTTCGTCAACATCATGTAATACGGAATCAGACTTTGGGCTGTAACCCCATGTTTTTATCCTTTCAATTAGTTCCTTCAAGTTCTGGTATATTCTTGACATTTGTGGATGCCATCTATCTCCCGCATAAAGAATATGAATTTGGCCATTATACTCAATTGAGCTGTATGCAGCCACTTTCTTTACACCTTTTTTACGCATTTTGTGCCTAACTTTTGCAACACACTTCCACCTGCCTGCAGCTGCATACATGTTGGACACTAGAACATGATATGATGCTATATCAGGGGATAATTCGAAAAGCATGTCCGCCGCATGCTGCCCCATATCAATATTGTGATAAATTGAACAAGCACCTAATAGAGCTGCCCAAACTGCTGCATCGGGCTCGATTGGCATGGTTGTAATAAAGTTATAAGCCTCTTCAAGGCGTCCTGACCGACCAAGAAGGTCTACCATACAAGCATAGTGTTCTTTTCTAGGTTTCAAATTACAATTATCCGAGTACGTCATGTTATTGAAGTTATTCCATCCTTCCTCTACTAGGCCGGCATGGCTACAGGCACAAAGAACCCCAAGATAGGTCACACTGTTTGGCTGTACCCCCTCATATTTCATCCTGGAGAACAATTTCAGTGCTATGCCACTTTCCCCATTCAAAGCATAACCCCCAATCATAGTACTCCAAGAAATAACATTCCTGTAAGGCATTCTATTAAAAAGCTTGAAAGCCATGTCCATACATCCACATTTTACATAAACATCTAACCTTGCATTATCAATAAACACATTACCTTCAACCCTTCCTTCCCTCCTTCCAAACTCATATATTTTCTCCGCAGTCTCCAAGCACCCCAATTGTGAACACGCTGACAAAGCACTCACAATAGTCACACCATCCGGATTAATCCCCCCTACACGCATTTCATGAAACATCCTCAAAGCGTTCACAGCATAACCATTTTGAGCATACGCTGAGATAAGCGCATTCCACGACACCAAATCCCTATCCTCCATACTAAAAAACAACTTCTCCGCATAACTCAATTCCCCATATTTCACATACATCATCATCAACTCAGTCCTCACCATAGCAATAAACTCCAACCCGTACTTCAAAACAACAGCATGAACCGCAGCACCAACCCAAACATCCCAAAACTCAGCGCAAGCCTTAACAACAAACGGGAACGTAAACGGGTCGGGACGAACACCAAGACCATGCATATCTCTATAAAGGGTCACAGCTTGACAGGGAATTTCATATTTAACATACCCTTTTATTAAAGTGTTCCATAGATAAGCTCTTGGCTTGTGCAATTCATCAAACAGTTTGCGTGCATATGACATGTCACCAAGCATTATGAAATTTTCGAGTAATCGAGTGATTAAACTGTTTTTGATCGACAACCCAGTTGTTAAAAGTAGTGCATGGGCTTGCATGAGCTGAGTGGGACACGAAGAGTGAGCTTGTAATAGAGAATCGATTGCTTGTTTTGTTAAGGGGAACAACCGGGTCAAATTTGACCCGGATTGTGTTGGTTTTAGTAGCATGCCTTGTTGAACATACAAGACTCGGCGTGACTCAGGTTTTTATTCATAAATTATATTATAAATAAATTGAAAAATTAAAAATTGTTAAGTATCTGCTATCGAAACTAATCAGTTAAATGTTAAATTAAGAATTTTTCAGAGATTTTCGAGAAATAAGAGTTTTTCTAGTCAATCGAATTATAATCGATAAAATAATAAAATATATTTTAAAATTGACTAAAAGATTTTTAATAAATCAGAAATATTTAGAATAATGAGTATTTTATACTCCTCGAATTGAGCTATTTTACAACAGAAGTTGAATTTTATTTGTTGAATAAAGTTTGGTGAAAAATAAAAAGTGCTTATAATAGGTCATGAAAAATAAAAAAAAACCGTGAGATCTAGCTTATTTTTCTTGTACTAGCTTAAATAATTTATAAGTCACGGTTTTTAAACACTTTTAATAATATAAGTTAAGACCAACTTTTCACTTATAATACATTCTTCTATCTTAAACTATAATTTACTTCTTTAAATATTAGTCGAACTATCATTTAACTATATCAGTATTTTGTAGTGAATGAGAACATAAAAACGAAAAAGTGCTAAGAAGAACTATACTGGTCCAATGCCATAAAAAGAGGCGTTTAAAAAATCGGTGCATAAAAATTTAAGCATTGTCTCTGCCCATTAAATTTTTAGTTGGACAGAAACTAAATTCAAATTCTGATATATAACCGATTTTTCTGATGTCAAAATTAATTAAGTTATGCTTTGAATTTTTCCAAGGCCTTCTGGACCCATGCATGCATATAATACGCATTATGTGCGCAAGGACTGCTTAACAAAAACTTTCAACCATAAATATGGACTGTTTAACAAGAAACTTACAACCATAAATATTTATGTCGACAACCAATCAAAAATAAAATTTTAGAAAAAGATTTAAATATAAATATATTTGTTCTGCCTCAAAACAAGCGTCATCTTAATTTTCAACACGTAATTTGAGATATAAGAGAATATAATTCTGTAAATTATTTTTTAAATTTTCTTTTTCTGAATTAAAAATATAATATTTACATTATTATTCAGAAAAATATATTTGAAAAGTATTACTCCCTCCATGCCATCAGGTTGTTTACGTTCACTTTTTACACGTATTTTGAGACTTCTACAAAGTATAGTTCCATAATATTTTTTTAATTTTTTTTTTCTTTAATAAAAATTTAAACGTCAAACTTTTATTCAGGAAAAAAAAATTAAAAAATATTAAGAAATTATAATTTACAGGAGTGTCAAAATATATGTCAAAACGTACCAATAAAGATCTTCCGGAAACGAGGATTAAAATATATGTTTTTTATACTTGAAATTATATGTAAAATTTTAAAAATGACAAATAGAGAGAATATTTTATCATATTATAAAAAGTCAAAATGATAGAAATAGGGGGGTTTTTGAATCCCGATTACCCCTATCGGATCAATCACAGTAACCATCACCTTACTAGCATGAAGAATTGTAATGAATTTCGGATCGACATCTGATTCGATAGCTATATATATGTCCATTATCATGGTCAAAATGTGGAAAGTCATGATCATACAGTAAGTTGCAGAGAGAAATGGAGAAGAGAGGGTTTGTTGTAGAACTGTATTCAATTGATTACAAACAAGACTGAAGAAATGAACTTATATACAAGTCTGTATCCTCTAACTAACTCATGTATTACAACATAGTTACGAGTTACCCCTAATATGTAACAGCTTACTAGACTGTGCTTATTGCTCAATACAAAAGAAGTGAGAATGAGAAGTAAAACGTAAGTGTTTGGATATGTTAGTGAAAAAGGTGAGAAACAGAAGAAAAAAGCTTAGACTTCTAGCTTATCAATTACTGATTCTAAAGACAAAAAGAAGCGATTTGCTTTTTTTCTCAAACGACATTCTTACTTCACCATTGCACTTCCACTTAAAAGAAGCCACTGCTTCTCTAATTCAAACACCCCCAAAATTTGATCTTCTACAGTATAGTTTTGCTGTAGCATCATTAACTCACACTATACACTTAACATCATATCTTGGATGAAAGACTTTTTACATAAATGTACGGTGGACAAGAAAATGTGCTTTCTTCTGAATGTTTACGTAATTAATCAAGTAGGTTATAGCGTTGTCACAGTGCATGCTAAATTGCTATAAGAAGACCACAATTTC
Organism: Daucus carota subsp. sativus; assembly: GCF_001625215.2. Classification (NCBI taxonomy): domain Eukaryota; kingdom Viridiplantae; phylum Streptophyta; class Magnoliopsida; order Apiales; family Apiaceae; genus Daucus; species Daucus carota. The sequence continues at coordinate 30,191,802 of NC_030388.2, read as the reverse complement.
TACTTAATTCTTACATAAATTAATATACACACTCTGAAAATGGGATTAATTGGTAAGCTTATATGCCAGACAAGCATCAAGTCAGACGGAGATGTGTTTCATGAGATCTTCGGTAGCAAACCTCACCATGTACACACCATGGCCTCTGATATACAAGGTTGTGATCTGCATGAAGGTGAATTTGGAAAAGTTGGTTCCGTTATCACTTGGAAATATACTATAGGTAAGCTCAATATGATTCTTGTTTGATTTTTGAGCTACGTTTGATAATATGTGACATGTAATATACAATTCAATTAAGGTCTCGTTAGTTCTTAAACAGGTTTTAGTATGGATAAAAGATGATATCAGACTATTTTCGACGGATCTAGTGTTAAAATCGGTTGTCAATATTTTTTGTTTTATACTTATTGATATTTTTTGAAAAATCCATGATTAATTTTTGTAAAATATTTTTTCTATTTGCTGATTGCATTGGGATTTGACTTAAAACTCAGATTTATTCAAAAACTTTTTGGATAAAGCGCTGCTAAGTTAGTAGGTCAACTGATTAACTCCAATTCCGAATTTCTACAACCATAACTCTTCGTCGAATATATAATTTCAATTATACAGATGGGAAGGCAAAGGTAACAAAGGATAGGGTGGAAGCCATAGATGAAGAAGACAAATCAGTGACTTTTAAAGTGATTGAAGGAGATCTATTGAGACTAGTACATCAACCACACATCATGCACACCATGCAGCATATACCAGCAGTGTTGGTTCAACCAACATGATTGATTTGTCAGCCACATCAGCAGCTGAGTTGTTACAGCTGTTAGTTAGAGACACAATAGATACAGTTAGTGATAGAAGTTGTATATATAGAAGTTAGTTACATAGTTAGTGGTAGTCTTCTATATATATACTCAACACTACTCTGTATAGCTTATCTTTCTTTTCAATACAGTTTGTAAAACCAGTAGCTTAAGTTTCAATATACAGAGCTTTCTCTGCAAGTTTTCTCTTCACATAGTAACACACACTGAATTTCAATATGGTATCAGAGCAGGACGACCTTGGTTAGGCGACTTCAGATCTTCATCTCTGCGATTTCTGATAGATTTCTGATCGATCCTATAGTATAATCTCCGATCCAGGCTGTTTTCTGTTCATCTTCGTTGTTTTCTTGTGTAATTCATCGTTTGATTCGCTGATTACTTTGATTCACTGATTGATCTGTTGTTTGAGCATATCTTAATGACTTTCAGTGTCACACTGCTTATACACATCATGCTGCATTACTATCACAGATGGATTTGATTTCTGAACCAAAGAACTACAAAGAAGCTGTTTCACAGCCACTCTGGAAGGAAGCCATGGATAAAGAAATTACAGCTTTAATAGCAAACAAAACTTGGGATTTAGTGCCTCTTCCTAAAGGAAAGAAAGCTGTTGGACACAAATGGGTGTTTAAGGTAAAACTAAGAGCAGATGGCACTCTTGAACGTTGTAAAGCACGCTTAGTTGCTAAGGGCTTTAATCAACAATATGGTGTTGATTATGAAGAGACTTTTTCCCCTGTGGTTAAAATGAACACAATACGTTGCTTGTTGGCTTTAGCTGCTAGTAGAAATTGGTCTATTTACCAGCTTGACGTTAACAATGCGTTTCTGCATGGCAATCTTTCAGAAGAGGTATACATGACTGTACCAGAAGGTATTCCAAATCCTGGTAATTTGGTTTGTCGACTTAGAAAGTCGATTTATGGCCTAAAGCAGGCATCACGAGAATGGTTTGATAAACTGTTACAAGAATTGATTACACAAGGATATTGTCAATCAAAAAATGACTACAGTCTTTTCATCAAGAAAACTGATCACCACATCACAATTATGGCTGTGTACGTTGATGACATTATCATCACAGGGACTGACATATCTTCTATTCAGAATATCAAAGCACATCTCCATGAAACTTTCAGCATAAAGGATTTAGGGAAGCTGCATTATTTTTTGGGTCTTGAAGTCGACTATGTTGATGCTGGGATTACATTAACACAGTCTAAATTCATTCGAGACTTACTTCATGATTCTCCCTTTGATGTTTCAAAGAAAGCAGTTACACCTCTTCCTCAAGCTCTTAAACTTGATAATTCTACTGGTCCTTTGCTATCTGATCCTGAAGTTTATCGCTCATTTGTTGGTAAACTGAATTACCTTACTCACACTCGTCCTGATCTCAACTACACAGTTCAGGTTCTCAGCCAATTTATGCATTCACCTCGTGTTCCTCACCTTGAAGCTTTGAATCATACTTTGCGTTATATTGCTCATTCTTCACATCAGGGTATCCTTTTAAAGGCTTCTGATACTCTCACATTACAAGCATATTCAGACAGTGATTGGGCCTCTTGTCCAGATACACGTCGATCAGTTTCTGGCTATGTTCTGCTCTTTGGTTCTTCACCTGTTGCATGGAAATCTAAGAAACAAAGTACAGTTTCACGTTCTTCATCTGAAAGTGAATATCGTGCCATGGCATCTGCTGCTGCAGATGTTACCTGGACAGTACGTTTGCTTGAAGAATTAGGTGTTACCAATTTAAAACCTGTCACTCTCCATTGTGACAATCAATCTGCCATAGCTATTGCTAAAAATCCCGTCTTCCACGAACGTACTAAACATATCGAAATCGATTGTCACTTCACACGTGACAAAGTTCTGGAAGGATTACTTCAGCTTACATATTTACCTACTACCAATCAATTAGCAGATGTGTTTACCAAGATTCTGCCATCTCAACAGTTTGATCAACTTCTCTCCAAGTTGGGAGTGTATTCTTCATCCCCTTCCAACTTGAGGGGGGCTATTGAGACTAGTACATCAACCACACATCATGCACACCATGCAGCATATACCAGCAGTGTTGGTTCAACCAACATGATTGATTTGTCAGCCACATCAGCAGCTGAGTTGTTACAGCTGTTAGTTAGAGACACAATAGATACAGTTAGTGATAGAAGTTGTATATATAGAAGTTAGTTACATAGTTAGTGGTAGTCTTCTATATATATACTCAACACTACTCTGTATAGCTTATCTTTCTTTTCAATACAGTTTGTAAAACCAGTAGCTTAAGTTTCAATATACAGAGCTTTCTCTGCAAGTTTTCTCTTCACATAGTAACACACACTGAATTTCAATAAGATCTCCTAGAGTCCTTCAAAATCTTTGTCATCACTGTTCATGTTGATACCAGCGGTGAGGATAATTTTGTGACTTGGAGCTTGGACTACGAGAAAGTGGACGAGAGTGTCAAGGATCCCACAGACTATTTGGATCTTGTGCTTCGTATTACCAAGGATATTGAGGCTCATCATCTCTCAAAGTGACTCGTTCTATAATCTGGACCTTGCTATATATGCCATCCAGGCACATTGGAACAATAAAAATGGGCTTATAAGCCGGCACTTATAAGTAATAATATTTGCGTTTGCTTTGTAAAATTGAGTTACTGATCTGGTTGTTATTCGGTTTTATGGCCTGTATTAATATTACACCTGTGCGGTCATGTATGGGATATTTCAATTTATTTATATTTTTTTCTATGGCTTGTTTTAATATTACACCAGTGCGGTCATGTATGAGCTGTTTCAATCCATTTTGTATTCTTTTCTACGATATCTTCTTATATATGTTAATAATGGTTGATTTCTCTTTTAATATATTCTTAAGAGGAGATAAAAGATGATTAAAGGATTTTTTTTTTCAAATTTTTTTTTTATTGAGAACCAGTCCATCTTTTTTGAATAATAAGACCGGCTTTAACTCTATGTCGCCCATGCAATGGCATAGGGCTTCCTATCTCCCTCTTTGCTCTGTTTTAGATCAAGTCTTATCTCTAATCTTTTAACAGCAATCAGCAGAATCAAAGAGAACTATAAGGTTATACTAACAGAACTGTAATAAGAGGTTAAGGCTACTAATCGAAAGTCTTGATTCCGAGAGTATGATGGATGAGTTTGCATCTAAAAGCACATGTAAAAAAATAAACCTAGTTTTTTAATATACAGGGGCCTATTTTTTAATGTTTGCATAGGGACTTTTATTTGTCGGAGCCGGTCCTGATCTTGAAATCCCTCTAGATCTCATTTTTGGGTTGAGAAAAAAATCAGACTTGAGACCTCCGATACCACTGGTTCATCTAAAATTTTAAGATGTTAGAGAAAAATTACAAACTTATGTTATATTTTAACCACCCATGTAATACGATTTCTAATATTTGAGTGGTAAATACACTGCAATTACTAGAAATAAAAATGCATAATCTTGTGACAGCTAGTATAAATTATCAATAAATCAATTTATACCGATAAAAAAGTTATTCTGTGTCCCAAAACAACTTGTCAATTATATTATTAAAAATAACAGTTTTTAAGTTAAATCAAACACCACCTTTTTAAAGGGACTCGAGGTGCCCATTATATACTTATATATAATAAGCGTAAAGGAGATAATTTGGTCGCATGGTCTTATGATCTAAAATCTTATCATCTGCTGGATCGTATATTAAACAAATAAGCACCGTTAGATTAGAATAAAATTAAATTCTGTTATATAAGGAAACTAACATCTACTTGCATGTTTATAATTTCTTTTATGAATCCAAAACAAATTCTGTCATTCCTGTGTTTTTGATTTTTTTTAATCCAAAATAAATATTTCTTACAAATTTTAATTGTAGAATCGTATAAATCGCACCGTCACAAAATTATTTTTATCCATCGGATCGTATATTGAACAAATAAGCACCGTTAGATTAGAACAAAATTAACTTCTGTTCCATAAGACAACTGATATCTATTTGCATGTTTCTTTTTTTGAATCCAAAACAAATTCTGTATTTCATGTGTTTATGATATTTTTAAATCCAAAATAAATATTTTCTACCAATTTTATTTGTAGAATCATATAAATCGTACCGTCACAAAATTATTTTTATCTAATATATTTTAAAATTAATAAGCCCGGTTTATGTGAGGAACGAATACAAAAACTTTTTCTTAATCCAAAACAAATTCTACCATCTTATTGCATGTTTATGATTCATCTTCTTAATTCAAAACAAATTGTGTTTATCAATTTTAATCTCGAACCATAAAATTTTTTAGAAAAATATTTAAATCACATTATAATAATTCTAATATAAAATACATTTATAAATATAATCTAATAGGAGTTGGCGTCACATATTCTACTTAAAATAATTTAAAATTTGATAGAAAGAATTTAATACTTTGGCATGATATATACAATTTTAATTTATTATTTATAAATTAATTTTTTTTTCGCACCACTTAAAATATATTTAAAAAAATTATAAATAATTAAAAAGCTCCCGTGCCTTGCACGGTTATAAGCTAGTTACTTTTAAAATTATATATAGCGATCACCGGAGCCCGGAGGCGTGCTTAAGTCTTAAAGGTCTTCTTCGCCAGTCTTTTTCAAAATCTAAATCGGAGGCCATATAATGGCAAAATGCACACCATCTATACACCCAGCTACCACTGATTGTTTTGGCCCCAGACCCCATTATCAACATGGGAAGTGGGAACATGGCAGCGCCCAGTAAGGCCATGCATGCATAAATGCATTTTACACGTACAAACAGAAGCGGAAAAAGAATTTAGGACAGTCTCTTACTAATAAATTTCATCAGCGACCAATATTTATATCCCATCGATCTCAATGATTCACCCATAACCATCTTAAAGGCTTTAATGATAATCAACCCATACGATTTCGATTTTCTGATCGAAATCTAATACGGTAGATATGTGTTGATTATTGCAGCCAAGAGATAATCTTTAATACTCCTTCCATTCCATTTCAAGTGTCCAGTTTTGACTTTCAACGGTCAAATTGACCAATTTTTGACCAAACATAAAGAACAAATTTGTTATTATTTTGAAAAACTAAAAATTACATTTTATAGTATATTGTATGTACTTTATAATAAATTTTTTATTTTTAAAATTTATATTATATGTATAAATTCAGTTAAAATTTGGTCAAAAACAAGACACTTAAAATGGGATGGAGGGAGTAATACAGAGGAGTAATTGCATGCATTAAACAAATTAGTAGTACATTGATCAGGACCAGATCAATAATTTGACATACATGGCGATGGCGCTGCCAGATCGCTATATAAATGCCACTGATATAGTGATATAAAATCGCACTCTATATTCGCACTTGCATAATTATTATACGCTCTGAAAATGGGATTGATCGGAAAGTTGATATGCCAGACATGCATCAAAACCGACGGAGATGTGTTTCATGAAGTCGTCAGTGCCAAGCCACACCATATGCTGAAGACAGTATAGATAAAAGCAAGATATGAATAATAAAGAGAATGAGAGAAGGAATGATTGCCCAAATAACAGTGTCTTGCACTGAAAGAAATGCATTCAAAATCTGAAATTGAACATAGACACTGTGCCTTCTTATCCTCTAGCTGAGCACTACTTCTAGCAAGACAAAATACTGCTACACCCTTAACTAACAAACATTACTACTAGTACTGCCATACTGAAATGGAGGGGACCAATAGTGCTAGCCGTTAGCCTCCACTACACCTAGTGACTCATTACTCTCTACACTGTAAGAAACTGCATGGAATTACAGAGGAGTAGAATCATTTATTTACTACTTAGGATAAATGCAGCTTCACGAACATTGACTTCCTTCATTACTCCCCCTCAAGTGGAGTGGAATGCTGAGCAGAGACTCCAAACTTGTCCAAAAGGTAGTAATGCTGCTTCACAGAGAGAGGCTTGGTAAGAATATCAGCGACCTGAGCATGAGTTGGAACATGAGATGTGACAATTTCGCCTGCAGCAACTTTATCTCGAACATAGTGACAATCCAATTCAATGTGCTTTGTCCTCTGATGTAGAACTGGATTAGCTGCTATTGATAGAGCAGCTTGATTGTCAACTTTGAGTATGGTAGATGGTAATTTGCTGAGCCCCATGTCCTTAAGTAGAGCTGTCATCCAACTGATTTCACAAGCTGTAAGGGCCATTGCCCGATATTCCGCTTCTGCACTGGACCGAGCAACCACAGTCTGTTTCTTTGTCTTCCAGGAAATGGGGGAATTACCTAGAAGGAGGCAAAAACCACTTGTAGATTTCCTTGTGGTTGGGCAGCTTGCCCAATCACTGTCACTGTAAGCTACAAGCTGAGCTGCAGAGGAAGAAGCAAGCAACAATCCTTGATCTGTGTTTCCCACCAAATATCGAAGTACCCTTTTTGCTGCTTGCATATGAATTGTAGTTGGCTGTTGCATGAACTGAGACAGAATGTGAACAGGAAAGCAGATGTCTGGCCTAGTAACTGTGAGGTAGATGAGTTTACCAAGTAACTTTTGATACTCATATGGATTTGGTAAGGGATCACCTTTGTCAGCAGTGAGCTTCAAATGACTGTCCATTGGCAGTTTTAAAGGAGTAGAATTTTGCATTCCAAAGTCCTTGAGAAGGTCCATTGTATACTTTCGTTGTGACACAAAAAATCCATTAATGGATCGATCAATTTCTAATCCCAGAAAGTACCTTAAACTGCCCAAATCTTTCATGTGAAAGGTAGATGATAGGAACGCCTTGAGCTTGTTGATTTCTGCCAGAGAGCTACCACATATCATAAGATCATCTACATAGACCAGCACTAAAGTGATGGTGTCTGCAACTGTTTTAGTAAAGAGACTATAGTCTGCTTTTGATTGGACAAATCCAATGGTTTGAATGCTAGCAGACAGCTTCAAGAACCACTTTCTTGGTGCTTGACGAAGGCCGTATAAAGTCTTTTTCAGTCTGCACACAAGATTTGTGTCTGTCACACAATTCTCCCCCTGTGATGCAGAGATCCTGCTTCCGAGGCCAGTGTAACCTTGAGGAAGCTTCATATATACAGTCTCTTCGATCTCCCCATGCAGAAACGCATTAGACACGTCCATCTGGAAAGCTTGCCAATTCTGCAGAGCTGTTACTGCAAGGAGTGCCCTGACTGTGCTCATCTTTGCCACTGGGGCAAACGTCTCCCAATAGTCCACACCATGAACTTGTTTATTGCCAAGAATAACCAACCTTGATTTATATCTTTCAACTGTTCCATCTGGATTATACTTGGTTTTATATAGCCATTTACAGCCAATGGCTTTTTTGTCTGCAGGCAATGGAACAATGTCCCATGTCTGATTTGCTTCAAGAGCATCCAGTTCAGCATTCATGGCTACAATCCAATGCTGATGCTTCATGGCTTGATTAAATGACACAGGGTCAGGTGCCTTAGTAATTGAGGCAAGAAAACAAGCAAAATCAGGCTCAACTTCCCAGTTGGTCACAGTAGCAATATTGCTAGCATAGTCCTGCATCCATGTAGGTGTTTTTGAGGTTCTGGTAGACCTCCTCAGATTTGAAGAATCATGAGTGAAAGGGGGCTGTTCAGATGATGTAGTTTGGCTCTGAGAGCTTGAGGTTTGACCAGCTGGTGTATCAGGTTCCAGAGGCCAAAGGTCATCCCAGCATTGAGGTTGAGCATTAGGTAATGCAATTGGCACAGGTGGTATATACCTGTTAGATGCTCCTGGCAGAAGGGGGAATATGCTTTCATGGAAGATGACATCTCTGGTAACAAATGTCTCCTTGTTGGCAAGATTGAGCAGCTTGTATCCTTTAGTGAGAGAGGGGTAACCAATCAACACACATGCCACTCCCCTTGGCTCAAACTTGTTGGTGGTGTGCACTGGATTGTATGCAAAGCAGAGGCATCCAAATGCTTTGATGAGATCATAGGATACTTTTTCTTTGTGCAGAACTTCATAAGGAATTTTGAATTCCAAAACAGAAGAGGGAAGTCTATTTATCAAATAGACAGCAGCCATCACACATTCTCCCCAATACTTTACTTCAAGTCCAGATTGAAATTTCAGAGTTCTTGCCACTTCAAGCACATGTCTGTGCTTCCTCTCTACTCTGGCATTTTGCTGTGGCCTGTATGGGCATGAAGTTTGATGAATGATACCTTGTTCTGCATATAATTGCTTGCACAGCTGATCATTGAATTCAAGAGCATTGTCTGATCGGATTGTTTTCACAGAAGCATTAAAATGGTTGGAAGCATATTTCAGGAATGTAATGAGTGTGGTGTAATAGTCTGATTTGTTTTGTAAGAGGTAGATCCATGTAACTCTGGTGCAGTCATCAACCAAGGTGAGGAAGTACTTGTATTTGCCCTTTGTTGGAACCTTATAAGGTCCCCAAATATCAGTGTGAACCAAAGCAAAAGGGATGGCAGCATGAGAATTACTTAAACTAAATGGAAGTCTGGTGAATTTGGCCATTGGACAGGTAATACAGATTTGAGTCTTAGGTTGAGGAAGGGGTTTGATGTGAGGTATATGTGAGATTGTGGTGTATGGTGCATGCCCAAGCCTTATGTGCCAAAGGTTAAAGGTATCATCAGTGGAGCTGTTTTGGGCTGTTAGGCAGGTGGAGGTTTCTGAACTCAAGTAGTATAGGCCATTTTTAAGGTGTCCCATGCCCCTGATAGCCTTGGACTGGGTATCTACAATCATACATTTATTTGAACCAAACATAACATCACAGCTATTATCTCTAGCAAGCTTGTGAATAGACAAAAGATTATGGTTAAAATCAGGAACATGAAGAACATTGAGTAACTTCAGACCATTAGGCAAAAGAATATCACCAATATGAGAGATGGAGGTTGTGTCACCTGTGGGAAGATTGATGGTAGAGCCAGCTGAAACACTTTTGATATTGATGAGAAGGTGAAGAGAACAGGTCATATGATCCGTGGCACCTGAATCCATAATCCAAGCATTGTGATGAGTGACAGAGTTGCTCTGAGCAAAGAGAACCATGCCAGAAAAGGCCTGATCCGGGTCATCATCATCAGGATCTGTGGGTGAATGATTGGGAAGATGGTTGGCAGGGATGAGCTTCAAGAGTTGCTCCAATTGTTGAGAAGTAACAAGAACATTAGATTGCTCAGATTGAGCAACATTGGCCATTCTTGGGGTCTGAAACTTGTTTGTAGGCCACTTGGATGCACCAGAAGATCGTTTTGGTGGGGGTTTATATTTGTGATGCCACTTCGGATAACCGATGACAGACCAGCAACGATCATTGTTGTGATTCTTTCCACCACAGAGAGTGCAGCCAATGATTTTATCAGGGGTAGATTTGCTGTACATAGCAGCAATGTCATTATCGGGCAGAGCAGAGTGGGTTAAGAGATCTCTCTGAGATTCTTCTTGCTGAAGAGCCGAGCAAGTAATTTCAACAGAAGGGAGAGGGTTCATGAGTAAAAACTGACTTCGTTGAGGGCCATAGACCTCATCTAAGCCATTAAGAAACTGGAACAGCTTAGATTCCTCCTTGTAAACACGAAGAACTCTAAGAAACTCAGCTATTTCAGGAGTGACCACAGAAATAACTGGAAGAGAATTCATCGAGTCGATCTCCTCCCACAAGGCGCTCATACCAGTGAAATAATCATTAATACTGGCACCATTTTGCTTATAAGCAAACAAATCTTTATTCAACTTATACTTGCGAGAACCATTTGTTAGAGAAAAACGTTTTTCTAACTGATTCCAAATCTCAGAGGCAGAGTTGATAAATAAAACAGATCGTTTAATACTATCAGAGAGATTATTGTGCAACCAAGAAATTACCATATTGTTGCAAGTGTCCCATTGAGCAGCCTCGACCTCATCAGATGTGTTTTTGAGTGTGGTACCATGGACAAAACCCAGCTTGCGCTTAGAAGACAACTGGATCTCAATAGAGCGTTTCCAGGCACGATAATCTGCAGCACCCTCTAATTTAGACACACTGATGGAGAGAGGAGTATCTGATGGGTGTAAGAAAAGGGGGTTTTGCATATCAGCAAAAGAAAATCTGCTGCTTCCAGAAGCCATTAGTGCTGTAAAACAAGAGAAAGACTCTAAACAGAACAAAGAGGAATGGCCAGAAAAACTGAAGAAGCAGTGAAAAAGAAGAAACAAGATTTTGACGGCTATCCTTAAACACTCTCAAGAAAAGCTCTAAAGAATCATATCTGCTGCTCTGATACCATGAAGACAGTATAGATAAAAGCAAGATATGAATAATAAAGAGAATGAGAGAAGGAATGATTGCCCAAATAACAGTGTCTTGCACTGAAAGAAATGCATTCAAAATCTGAAATTGAACATAGACACTGTGCCTTCTTATCCTCTAGCTGAGCACTACTTCTAGCAAGACAAAATACTGCTACACCCTTAACTAACAAACATTACTACTAGTACTGCCATACTGAAATGGAGGGGACCAATAGTGCTAGCCGTTAGCCTCCACTACACCTAGTGACTCATTACTCTCTACACTGTAAGAAACTGCATGGAATTACAGAGGAGTAGAATCATTTATTTACTACTTAGGATAAATGCAGCTTCACGAACATTGACTTCCTTCATTATATGCACACCATGACTCCCCAAAATATACAGGCTTGTGATCTGCACGAAGGTGAATTCGGCAAAGCTGGCTCGGTTGTCATTTGGAAATATACTGTCGGTAAGCTTGAATTTAGCACAATTGACTAACCACGTACCTTACATAATATACCATCTGTTTAACCTTCTCGGTGATTTTAGAAGAACCCTATAATTTAGTTTGCGTGTGAGCGTGTTTGACAGAGTTTAAAGTTTTGACTTAATATTTGATTTATGGGTGTATTCAACTAAGATTTAATGGATTATTTTTAATTTTTAATTTTAGTGGTGTATTTGATTTTAATTTTATATGGATTCTTGTTAAAATATCGTAGGGTTGATATTGACTTTAGGATTTAAGTACAATGTTTCGAAATCTTATAAATTTTGATGTGATTTCAAAAAACTTAAAATATACTGAATAATCAATAATCCCATAAAACCCATCATTTTATGAAGTCAAAAAAAATCTATCATCAATTGAATATCATCAAATTTTAATAGATTTAAACAATCCCAAATAAATATCATTAAAATTTTAAGCATAATTTACATTCATGATTGAATACCATTATATTTTGTTGCATAATTTAAAATCCCAATTAAATACCGTTATGGCCCGTTTGAGAATCTGAATTTAATTTGAAATTCTGAATTTGTACAAATAATATGTTTGGGAATATGGATTTGGATTTCATTTGAAATCCAGCATATTCAAATATTAGCATAAATCTGAGAATTTGAAATGACAACTCAAATCCCGTCATTTGAAATCCATCATTTGAAATGAAATACATGTTTACAAACGCTCTCTGATTTTTTTTTAAAAAAGATTTCATGAATGAAAAAAAATCCTGTAAAATCCCAATTAAATACATCCCCCAATATAATAAACTTGAAAGTTAAAATATTTGTTTGGATAATTTTAACTTATTAATAATTTATCAATTATTAAAATTAAAAATACAATAATAAGTAAAAATGATTTATGAATAATTTGTGGTAAAGGGTAATTTTTGTCGATGTTTTTAAATTTAAGCAGTGACACAGGTACTTCAAACTAACTAGCTCCTGCTGAGCTTAACTTAAAAAAAATTTTAAGTTTAAAATCAGAAATCTCTTTAATCCCCGACTTAAAGTCCACACAAACATGATCTAAACCATAATTACTTGGACTCTTTTGTTGAATAATTTCGATTGTGCAGGCGGGAAGGAACTGGTAGCAAAGGAGAGGGTGGAAGTGCTAGACGAAGAGGACAAAACAGTGACTTATAACGTGATCGAAGGAGATCTACTCAAGTCCTTCAAAATCTTTGTCATCACTGTTCATGTTGATACGAGTGGTTTAGATAATCTTGTGACATGGAGCTTCGACTACGAGAAACTGGACGAGAGTGTTAAGGATCCCACGGAGTATTTGGACATGGCGCTTAGTATTACCAAGGATATCGAGACTCATCATCTCCCAAAGTGAGTTTGTTCTACAAGGTGTACTACGTTTGTATGTGCCACGTGGGATTCATTATGATGCCATGTAGGCGCAATGAAATAAATAAAAGTTGGCACATAAGTTGTGGTTGGTTTTTTTTTTTTTTTTTTTTATATCTTTTATGTTTACTTGTATTTTTTTGAAACAAAAGGCTTTCATTACTTCTTCAAATCATCCAAAATAATCTCCACCAAATGAGTAGGAGGAGATGTAAACACAATAAAGCAATTTAACATACAGGGAACTCTTGCCAAACAATGAGCTACCCTATTAGCTTGCTTACGAACATGACATAAACGAATACTTGGAGAATCTTGAAGCATGAGTCTGCACTGCTCCTGGATATAACCAACTTCTAGCAAATTCACCGTGCCTTCCATCAGTGCTCGACATACTAGCAGGGAATCAGATTCAAGAGTAACCCTCTGAATTGATTGTTCCATAATCCATGATAAAGCCTCCCTTACACCAATACATTCAGCCTCCATTACAGTTGCTGGCCGGGGTAACGAAATACACTTACCTCCTACAAATGCTCCTTCCTGATCACGAAGTACCATGCCTACAGAAAAAGATTCATGTCCCGGGAAAAATGATGCATCAACATTAAGTTTCAGCTCCCCTGGTTCTGGAGGTTGCCATCTTCTCAATTTGCTGGCTCCCTTAACGTTCACAGCTCTCCTGTCCACACTTGTTTTACGAGCAGACTTCCACTCATTATACACTTTAAACGTGTTCTCCATAGCAATTGTAGGGTTCATCCATTGGTTCTGCCAGACCTTTTTGTTTCTCCAAAACCAAATACCCCAAAGCACCAGGCAGATAGAGACAATCTCTTCATGTTTAGCAGTGGCCAATTTCTGAAGTAACCAATCTGGAGCTGAATACACCTCCCTCATGTTATACTTGAGATCAACAGATTGCCAACAACTCTCCGCAAATCTACAGTCGAAAAATAAGTGAAGAAGGTGTTCAACATCCGCATTACACATGGGACATGTAATTGGAAGTCTAACACCTTTATGTATCAACCTTATTCGAACTGGGACATTATTCCTGCACAATCTCCAAACAAAAATCTTAACCTTATGAGGGATCGATAATCGCCAAATTCGTCGCCAACCCTCTGATTGAGTACAACTAGAGTTACCAGTATAAAGGTCTTGCCAAACACGATATCCAGTCTTCACATTATATATTCCATCAGTCGACTTGGACCACACTATTCGATCTTCAACTTGACGTTGCGGCACAATCGTTGCCAGAATAGCTAAGGCATCACCATTGCTGAATAACTCACGAACTCTCACAGGATCCCAGATTTTTGAACCTGGATAGAATAGAGTCTCCACTTTCTCATTTCGCCCCTCATATATCTGTAAATCATCAACTCTATAGTCATGTTTCTGAGCTAACCAAGGATCTCTCGTTGCTATTACGGACTGGCCATCACCAATCACCCATCGAAAACCTGCAGCCAACTTTTCCTTTGCTTGCCAAATTCCCATCCAGATAAAACTAGGATTTCTACCTTTATTTGCTTCCAGAATGCTGCTACATGGGAAGTAACGAGCTTTTAAAACTCTAGTGACCAAGAGTTCCGGATTTTGAATGCATCTCCATATGTGTTTTCCCAGCAGAGCTATATTAAACCCATACATATTTTTAAAACCCATTCCACCTTTGCATTTTGGACCCGTCATTTCCTCCCATGACAACCACCTCACCCCCTTACCTGCAGCAGGTCCCGAACTCCACCAATAAGCGTTAAATTGCCGTTCAATCTCCTGTATTAGAGTTTTTGGGAGCAAAAAGCACATCATGCAATAAGATGGTAGAGCCTGAGCTACATTCTTTATCAGGATTGTTTTCCCTGCTCGAGATATTGGTCTAGACTTCCAGCTATCAATACGCTTACAGACTCTCTCTTTCACAAACCCAAAAACTCGCTTTTTGGATCGACCTATTAGAGACGGCAGTCCCAGGTAATTACTTGTTGTAATATCCCCATGAACACCAAGAATATTAGAAATTTCCTGCTGCTTATCCCTTCTAACATTCGAGCTATAAAACACCCCGGACTTCAAGTAATTCACTGCCTGGCCTGAGCTATTTGCATAATCACTCAATAATCTTTTGATAGTAAGAGCTTCATCACTCGTTGCTTTAAAGAAGAGAAAGCTGTCATCAGCAAAAAGGAGATGAGAAATCTCTGGAGCACCTGGACAAACCTGACACCCATGAATGTGACCTGCCTCTACTGCATCATTTAATAGGTTTGACAACCCATCCACACAGAACAAAAATAGATACGGCGAGAGTGGATCTCCCTGTCGAAGCCCTCTCTTAGGTATTATTGGACCTACATTCATTCCATTAAAGCACACATCATAAGACACAGTAGTAACACATCTCATCATCCAGCTAATCCACTTTGAGTTAAAACCAAGAGCCTGCATTCTCCATTTTAAGTAATCCCAATTCACTCTATCATATGCTTTGCTAATATCTAGCTTCAGAGCTACCTCTCCCTCACTACCCATATGTTTACTTGTATTGTCATGGCTGTTTCCTGTGCGATTTATTTGCTGTCTAATAAAGGCATAAAGCTTACGTGGTGTGTTTGATGTATTGGGCAACTTTCTTTTTTTTAAAAGACAAAATAATCCAATAATAAAAAATCAAAAGACATTGTCGGAAAAATAATCGTGTCGAATAAATATAAAATGATCATATCATTGACTAATTATTATAAGTAATTTATGCTCATGATATACGCACTTACCAAAATTATACACGGAGTCTTGAAAAATCAAATGTTATAATATGAAACTTTTTCTAATGATTTGAATATAATTCAAAAATTTCAGAAAATTGAGAAAAATAAACTTACTAAAATTATAATTTAAAACTCCCTTCCAACAATTTCGAAACTGAAAAAGTTAGTTTTGACACTTTCTTCCCTTAACCATTAACAGAAAAAGTAATTTTGAAACTTTCTTTTTTCAAAAATTTCAAAATCGGAAAAAATAATTTTAAAATTTTCTTTCAATTCCGAAAAATATAGTTTTCTGTTTTGTGGCAGAATGAAGTATTTGCTCCAACAATTTTATGCAACTGCACTCTTATGGACTATTTGGTTGGCACGCGACGAGCTGCTCTTCAATCAACGCCGGCTGTCATTCAGATCAATAGAGGAACTCATAACAGCTAGAGTGAGCAAATGGGTAGAAGCTTCAAAGCTAATCTACTTTGATATTCAAGTTCCGTAAAAGCCTTTAAACATGTGTCCAATGGTTTTATGGCCCATCTCTCATCTCTTGGCCCAACTGGTAATATGGAATGGATTCTAAAGAAAATTAATATGGCCTATGCAGACAGAGAGTATAACCAGGACGCTTATGATTTGGCCTTGAAAGCTCTGGACCTTCTGAAACCAGTATCATATTGGGCTTAATTGATAAAAATCTCAGGCCTTAATTGATAATACTGGGATCTTTTGGTCTTGCTCTAGCTTTTTTGGTTATCTACTACGTAGAGCATCTCCAACGCTAACATTGAAAACTGTTAGCTAAATGATGCTTAGCTAAAATTTTATTGAACCTGTAGTGATTTTTGCTCCAATGGGGTTAGCTATAACTATCAGCTATAGTTAAAATATTATCTTTTTACTTTTTTTGAATATATAATTAAAATACATTTAAATAAATTTGCTATGCATGAAAATCAATGTTGCATTTTATAAAACTATAACAAAATTATAACATTTTTATATTTATGTCAATATGTTAAAATAAACATTATAAAATAAAAAAATAATTATAACACTTAATAATATTACATAACATCATAACTTTATAAATTAAAAATATAAATAGTATATCTATATATAATATAATGATACACATATACATATTTTGTATATTATAATATTATGCATCTTAAACTTACTTGAAATATGTTAAGTTATATACTGATTATTAGAATTTTTTAAATGTAGTTAACAATAAAATCATATTTTTACACTTTTACTAAATAAAATTTGTATTTATAAATTAAAAATTTAAATAATACATCTATACATATAGTAATTATGAACATATATAAATAATTTTTATATTATATTATTATTATATATTTAAACTATAATTTAGATATTTTAAATTAAATATTGAAAAAAGATTCAAGTTAGTATGTTATATATTATAAATAAAAAATAATAAGATTTGGACTAAATAAAATAATATGTGTGTGTGTGTGTATTCAATATAAGTAAAAATATACAAGTTAAATATATATCTTTTAGCTATATATATTCAATATTTTAAATTATATATTTAAAAAGTGATTTAAGATATTATATTATATGTTATAAATAAAAATAAAAATTAAAAGAAGGCTTGGTTTAGACTACTGAGAAGATGTTTTGCAAGTTGAAGGTGACGTGGATTGTTTTAGATGATGGCAGCAGGATCAACAAATGTGACGTCCCCTTTTTTCGGTAGGTAAAATTATACCTAACAGGAGCCTGCGTTGGAGTAGTCATTTTTTTACACATTAGTATAAGACAATGAGACGTAGATATTATAGCTAACAGTTGTATAGGGTTGGAGATGCTCTAAGTCTACCTGAGTATGACTAGGTCTAGCTTATTTTCACTACTGTAGTGGTTTTGGTGTTGTTTTGTCAAGCTCACAATTCTTATGTACTGTACTGCTACAATTTATCTAATGTAATTTCCGATTGAGTAAAAACAACCACAATTTAGTATCACAAACAGAAACATGGGGATTTTTTTTCTAGACATTTGTAATTAATGTAAGGGTTACTGATGATGTGTTGAAACCCTATAAGCGAGGCATGAAACGCCAACTAATTAAACGGAAAATTTTATTAAAATCCATAAAAGTTTTTCTCAAATAACCAGTAACTTGTTGGTAACCAAGAACATGCAAAAAAAAAAAAAAAAATTCAAATTCTGACATTCAACCGATTTTTCTGATATCTAAATTAATTAAATTATGCTTTATTTTTCCAAGGCCTTGCTAGCCCTTCCCAAATGCACAGGGCACAACATGTAGGTTTGTAAACCACACTTTATGTTCTGGACCCCATGCATTTATATTGATCACGTTAGGGCATTGCCACTTGCCACAGCCCCCAGTGCAAGCTAAATTGCCATAAAAAGACCACAATATCTACCCAATTTTAGCATAAATATATACACTCATATATTTATGCACACAATCTATACAGTACCCCAGGCCCCAGCTACCACGGAATGTTTTGGGCCCAGTATCAACATGGGAGCGCAAAGTAAGGCCATGCATGCATAAATGCATTATGCATGAACAATTTACAAACGGAAGCGGGCTTACAACTGTTTTCTTAGGGTGTACCAAGTAAATTTTTAAGAATATAATTATATATTTTTAAATTTTTTAAAAGCATCTTTATAATTTTACAAATTTAAAACGATGAGGATATGCCAAAAAAATTAAGAAGCTAGGACGGTCACTTAGCAGATCCGCTCCCGTGTTCATATTAATAAATTTCATCAGCTGCCAATATTTATATCCTCACCCACCGATCTCAATGATTCACCCCCATAACCATCTTAAAGGCTATAATGATAATCATGCCAAAATTTTCTGATCGAAATCTAATGCGGTAGATATGTGTCGACTATCGCAGCCAAGAGATAATGTAATTCAGACCGGGAGTTGCATGCATTAATGAAACTAGTGCTCTAGATTGCTATATAAAGGCCCCTGATATAGTGATTAAAATCGTACTCTACATTCGCACTTGCATAATTATTAAACAGTACTAGCTCTGAAAATGGTGGGATTGAGGGGCAAGTTGATATGCCAGACATGCATCCAGACGGACGGAGATGTGTTTCATGAGATCTTCGGTGCTAAACCACACAATGTGCACACCATGACGCCTAAACATATACAGGGTTGCGATCGATCTCCATGAAGGTGAATTTGGAAAAGTTGGCGCTATTGTCAATTGGAAATATACTCTCGGTAAGCCTAAATTTATGCACAATTCACTAAACACGCACTCTGTATGCACAATTCAATGAACGCGTACTCTCTTTGTCTCAATCATTTTTAAAATGAGTTATGAGTAATTTATAGTATAGAAATAATCTTATGAAAAACAATAAAAAATTAGGTATCTGGAAAAATAATTCAAACTAATTTCTAAATTTAAGTTTTCTGGCTTATTTTAATATTTCTCGAAATAGACATTTTTCAGTTTGACGCGAAAAACAATTTTCCAATCCCCGACTTAAAACCAACATAAACCGACATAAACCACAATGACTTCGATTGTACAGGCGGGAAGGAAATGGTAGCAAAGGAGAGGGTGGAATCGCTAGATGAAGCTGGCAAAACAGTGACTTATAAGGAGGTCGGAGGAGATCTCCTCAAGACCTTGAAAACCTGTTTGATCACTGTTCATGTGGACACGAGTGGTGAGGACAATCTTGTGACTTGGACCTTCGACTACGTGAAACTGGATGAGAATGTCAAGGATCCGACCGAGTATATAGACTTGGTGCTTAGTATTACCAAGGATATCGAGAACCATCATCTCCCAAAGTGATTCTGTTCTACAAGGTGTACTACGTTTGAATGTGCCACGTGGGGTTCATTGTGATGCCATGTAGGCGCAATGAAATGAATAAAAGTTGGCACATCTGTTGTAATTGGTGACATCTGTTGTAATTGGTTTGTTTTGTATTTTTTATGTTTACTGTATTGTCTTGGCTGTTTCATGTGTAATTTATTTGTGGTCTAATAAAGGCATAAATCTTACAAGGTGTGTTGATATATAATTTAGCAATTAGCAATATTGGGCTACTAACTTTTAAGAAAATTTCAAGAAATCCTTTGATCGTGCAAACTATGGTTATGTTCACTTGGATGGATGTAATAGAATGAGGGGAGCATGAAATGAAAAAACAACATAGAAGTTCTAAAAAGAAAGAAGAAAGTATAAGGTTATAATGACAGAATATGAATGTATTTAAATTTATTATAAGAAGGATCGTAATTAAGGATACATGACGTAATTGTGGAAATAGAAGGAAGATTCATTATAAAACATCTGGATTAGAATTATAGTTATTGTTAAAATAATAAAGATGAAATGGTTGTAGAAATGAATATTATAAACATCTTGTTTGATTAACATTAGAGTATAAAACTCATTTTATTCTCCATCCGCCCTTCTGCTTTGAAGAGGGAAGTGAACACAAGTAAGACTTCGCAGGCATGTCCATCCTAACATTATAGGAGGAAGCGGAAATACTCAATTACTCAGTCTGATTGATGCATATTCTGTCATTAAAATTGCAATTTTTAAATTTTAAATACTTGACTTATCTTGAAATAATATATGGTATCTGGTGTTCTAATATTTTTTTTTAATTTATTTGAAATTTTTTGGTTAACTTTTAAAAATATATATTTAACTAATTTATTGATTACATTTTGAATTGACTAAAAATCTCTAATTTATGTGAGGAAAAAACAATATAAATTACACATCTCATTGGCAGAAACTATTTGAAAAGAATTTTAGTATATGACTTATGAATGTGTCAAGGTGGACAAGGACCTGAGGCCCATACGCAGTCTCTGGGCCAAGTGACTCCTACTTGTAACATAAATTCTTATCCGCAAGTTATGTAGTTGCGCCAATTTTGGGCAATTTTATGTAACCCTAATTTATGAGTAAGCTCGTAAATTAATTATCGCTACCATCGTGGTGGCACGCAGTCCCAACAATATGCAGATTTCAATAATTTCGTAATCGATACATTTGTGTAGGTGGCAGTTGCAACAACCATAGATCTTTAATTATCACGATAGTAAGACAAATATAAGGAGGAGCTAGGGTCCAAATTACTAATTCATGCAACTATATAAGAGTATCCCGTACTCCCTCGGTCCAAATTACAAATATAACGATTTATTGTGTGCTCAAGGGCACACAATAATCACTAATTTTCATGAGAATACTAACTTTTGATTTGTGGATACTTGTATATAGTATTTTTTTAATTTTTTTTTTCAAATAAAAAGTTAATACTACATTCATCCCAAATTAGATGAGTTTATTGACTTCGGACACGTAATTTAAAGTGCATTGATCGTATAGTTCTGAAATTTATCTTTTTAATTTTTCTTTTGTAAATAAAAATTTTATATATTAATTTTTATTTACAAAACTAAAATTTTAAAAATAAGTAATGTAACTATGCGGTCAATAGACCTCAAATAGTGTGTCCGAAATCAACCAACTCATCTAATTTGAGATGAAGAGAGTCTCTATATTTATTCAAGAATAGAAAATCTGACAAAAAATATATGGAAGTGTGCCTTTTTACCACTCCAATTACGTGTCAAACGTAGAGCGACTCGTATAAGAGTATTGGATTTAAATAATTTCGTACTCAATTCATTTTTTAAGGCGGCAGTTGCAACAAGAGATCTTTAATCATCATAATATAAAAATATAAGAAGGAGCTAGAATCCAAATCAATTAATGCAATTATATAAGAGGATCTCAGCATGGTCCCTCTCAGTATATACCATCTTCTACGAAGTGTAGGGTTCCTCAACAATTAGTCGAAGACCATGGCACCTCTGACCGGTAAGATGGTGAGCAAAACCAAAATCGAGTCTGGTGGAGACGTGTTTCATGAGCTTTGGTCAAGTAACCCACATCATGTACCCAATATCTCGCCAGCTAAAGTCCAGGGCTGTGATTTGCATGAAGGTGAATTTGGAAAAGCAGGATCCATCGTCTGCTGGCGCTATGTTCATGGTATTAATTTGATTTTTACGATTTTTCCGCATTTGATTTTAAGATTTTTTCGTAAAAAGACGGATCTGGTAGGAGTCATGGGAACACATGTTCCTCTAAGAAAACAATTTGATATATATATTTACTATTCTAAATTTTACAAATTTATAAAAGTGTTTCTAAAAAATTTAAAAATACGCATGTGTCTTTCGAAAATGTGTTTGGTACCCCTGAAAAAATATTCCTAGATCCATCTTGTGCACAATAATTTAACATTTATCGTAAATATTATGGAATTTTTATATGCAGAATAATTGTTCTCACTGTTGTTATCATTGTCGTATTTACAGATGGGAAGAATAAGGTGGCTAAGCAGGTGATAGAAAGCATAGATGAGGAGAACAAGTCCATCACCTTTAAGATGCTTGAAGGAGATCTGATGGAGCTTTACAAGAGCTTCATAATAAGTATTCATGTTGACACAAAGGGTGAGGATAACTTGGTCACATGGACTCTCGACTACGAGAAGCTCCATGAAGATGTGGAGGATCCGAATTCTCTGATGGAGTTTTTCATTCACCTCACCAAAGATATCGAGTCTCACCATTTGCAGTAATACCTGAATATTGTGAAGAAATAATAAGTGCAGTAACTAGTTAAGAGCTAGCACTATACTGCGAGGCACAAATTTGGTTTGACTTGTTTGGATCGATGTGTTTAAGTTTGTACGTGTGTTTTTGTTTGTATGCATGTCTGGTTACTTCGTCACTTGGTGCGTGATGGTGAATATATTGTGTTTGTTTTGAGTTCTCGACACTATTTTAAAAATTCTCAATTTAACCGATTGATCTCCGATTAATCTTGTTGACGTGCGATTTTTGAAATCCGACTAATCTTTATGAATTTTTCTTAATCAAGTATGTATAATAAATTATTAAAATTAAAATACTATATCACTTTTTTTTCTTTTTTTTTTGTAAGGAAAATACTATATCACTTTAAATACAAACAATTAAAAAATTTATGAATATAGTAAATATATTGGTTATTCAATAACTAACATAATACTAACTAAATATTAAATAATATTTTATTGTTAAAATACATTCGATTTTCATTCTAAGTGCCGATTAATCCTGAATCGATAGCTTAACCGATTAAATCTGATTTTCGATTTCTGTAACACTGATTCTCAACTATTAAAATCGCGAAATATAACCACCTAAATAAGTCAGAAGATAATTAAACTTCATTAAGCTAATAATTCTTCAAAAATCAAAATAAAAAATATGATTTCTCCAATGATACAAGAGCAGGGTCGGCTATTAACATGCACAATGAGTTTAATTATTAAAAATAAAAATTTTTAAGTATCCCGATTAGTCTGCTCCGATGTATATATTTTAGATATATTCGTAAAGACGGAAACAACTTTAAGTCCGGGTTTAAACCGGGACAAACCGGCTCGTCTGTAGCCTTGCAGTGACTTTTACGAGGATGCATATATCACAAAATAATTCATCATCTACCAATTTCAATAGTTGACAAAAAATTAGGCAATCCCGTGAATCGGGTGGCAATGATATAAAAATAGACTCAATGGAAATGATTAATAATACTAGGGATTTTGAAGGGGTAACTTGTTATCACTGAAGATTGATTTTTATTTAGTTGACATGAGAAATAATAATATTTTATAAGTAGAATTGTGCAAATGGCTGGAATACGTAATACGATACGATGCGTTACTATATTATATCAAGATTTTACAGGTTATTTGATATATCAAATCTTTTTGAAATCGACTGTTATAATAATATTTTACAGGTTATTATTTTGAAATAATAATAATCGGTTTGGTTCGGATTTTTCTGTATGGTTCTAACCAATAATCGAAACTGAGCCCATATCATTGGTTCGGTTTTTACCGATTTTAATTCAGTCTCAGGTTTTTTCGACTTTTTGCCTTAAACATTAGCTGAAGCCTGGAGGTCCGAACATCAGATCATTTAATTCTCCTCATAATTTTAGAAAAAAACTAGACCTGACAAAAGAAATTAGAAGGAGCTAGATCCATACTTACATATCTCAGTACCCGATCCTGTCCCCCAATAACTTGGATCATGTTGGAGAAAAATTAGTTTCCTAAATAAGGACATACATATACATTACGTAAAAATTATATATTTCTTGTTTTTTAATATTTATGATATTTAGTACTTCTTTTTCAAAAAATGACTTATTTTTCAGTATAAATTATGTATTAGTGATATTTTTTTATAAAAATAATTATTTATTTTCAGAAATAAATTGTAGATATAATATATGTATGTTTGAAAAATAAGATCAGTGGACAGGGTAGATCGACCAGTGCACTTCTGAGTTCTAACCAGCTTAGCTGGTAAGGAAAACAATAAAAAATGGTTATTCATTACCAATAGAATGGGTTTACATTATTTTTTTGGAGTTAAAAAATGGATATACATTTAGTTGAGATCAGAGATAATATTTTTTATAAACAAAATTAAATATGCAGATGGCTGGAACACGAGATATGACGTGTTGCCACGTAGCCACAAATCCTTATAAAAAGGGCAGCAGCAAAAGCATGTTTTCCATCAACAAATTAATCTCTCTTTGCTCGAAAACGCTCGCTGAAATAGATATAGGGTTTGTCTAGTGTGTGCCCATGGGCACATGCTAAGCGCGGAATTTGACATGTTTAGGAGGTTTTGATTGGTGTGGTTGTTTTATTTGCAGGGGGTCCACCATTATTAAGATATGAGAGCCAATCAAAACTTCCCAAACTTGTAAATTTTCGCGCTTAGCATGTGCTCATGGCACACACTAGAAAAACCGATAGATATATATTGAGTTGACATAATGGCAAGTAAGCTGGTTAGCCAAACAAAAATCAAGTCATCTGGAGACGTTTTCCATGACTTGTTAAGACATCAACCGCACCAAATCTCCAACATTTCATCGCATGTTCAGAGTTGTGATTTGCATGACGGTGAATGGGGAACCCAAGGCAGCATCATTTCATGGAACTATGTGCATGGTATGAATTTTATTAGAGCCGGTTTATCTCACCTTTTAATTTTAATTAGTTTAAAAATGTATGCACGGGATAAGTCATATATTAGTTTAAGTCACAAATAAGTTGAAATTTAACTTAATCTCAAAAGTTAGTTATAGAGTTTTTTTTGAAAAGAAAAACATCACGAAATTATATTTTAAAGAAGTCTTAAAAAACGTGCCAAAAAAGTTACGTTAACAATCCAACGAGAAGGAGTAATAGTTCGTCTTTAAAAGTTTTATTTGATTTAATTAAGTAACCCATAAATCATAAGTTACTGAAAATTATTTTTATTAGTATAATTTTTAATAAATCATAAATAATTAATAAAATTAAATCAAACAAGTACTTTAGTCTCTCACCTAATCACATTAAATCATCTTAAGTAGTTATAAGTCAAAATTTAAACTCAGCCAGACTTTTTTTAGTTTCTCTTAGGTCATGCCTTTAAAAATTAAGAGAAACAAAATTTCGGTGATAATTTATTGATATGATATATGTAAATTCTATGTGCAGATGGAAAAGATATGTTCGGCAAAGAGATTATAGAAGAGATAGATGAGGAGAAAAAGTCCATCACCTTTAAGGTCATTGAAGGACATATTCTTGAGGTGTACAAAACCTTTAAACTCATTTGCCACGTGGATACAAACGGTGAGGATCACTTGGTGACGTGGACCTTTGAGTACGAGAAGCCGCATGAGGACGTGGAAGATCCACATTCCTTGATGGATGTGATCGTAGGTATCACCAAAGACATTGAGGCTCACCATCTCGATCAATAAGAAGCCCACGCGCGTGTGTGAGAGTGAGCATGCTGTGTGTTTCTGCTTTCTCCTGTTTGTTATTTATTTTTTTTGAAAAACTAGGTGTACAACCGCGCTTCGCGCGGTCACTAAAAACATTAGGCTCTAAAATAATTTGAAGCATTGATAGTAGACTATCAAAACAAATAAGATGTTGATGATATGCTATCTATCTAGACTTTTTTTGAAGGAGAATGCAAGTGAAAAAAGTGAGTAAGAGAAAATAATATAAACGTCCGCCATAACTTTATATTATTAATAACAAATATTAGTTGCTATAGTATTACAAGTTTTGGAGAGTAGAATAACAACCGTCAAGTAGCAAGTAGAAGAAAATAGTTTCATATAGAATTTCAACCTAACGATCATTGTATATAAATGTAATGTAATATAGGCTTATAGCCTACTGGAAGATATTAAGAGCGGAATAAAAATTACATATTTTGTGCAGTGTAAATAATCGAACGGTTGTGTCCAGGTAATATTGTTTCAATGTGTTCTTACAGGACAGAGTTCAAATGTTGCCTTTGTCTTCTACACTTGCTTGAAAAACACATCAACTCTGTCAACTTCATTAGTGAAACACATGGTAGTTATCGTTTTTACTTTCATTTAAACTATATTGTCTTTGTTCATGGAAGTGCGTAGCACTATCATAATTATCTGTTTCAAGAACAGAGTCTGATAGTTCCGCCATAACTATCTGTTCAGTGAACACAGCTCATGAGTAGTATTTACAATTCAAGAACATATAAGTACAGACCTCATGGAATACCTCAAGCATGACTCCTCTATATTTTTCCCTGTTCATTGAAACATAATAGTTCAACAGACTTTTTAAATCTTTCGGCTCATAAATATTATTTGTTGTAATCATCTCCAATATAGATTCCCTAAAATCTTCTCTAGGATCATAAGATGACTTCTCTGATCCAGCTAATCTTGAACCGTCATATGTTCTGCACTTGCTATCGCCGTAGTTTTGTCCAAATTCCCACCTTCGCCGCATGAAGAGACACTCGGCCAACAGCTGCAGCAGATGGCCTTCATCCACCCCTTGGGCTTAAGCTTCTGGTTCTCTAATTCTCCAGAGCCCTGCATTCTTATAAAGGAATGAAGGACTTGAGCAAACAATCTATTTAACACATAAAAAGTTTTCAAGCTAGCTGGTGTAACCATGACTCTCCCTGAGGTCCAGACAATTTGCTATTATCATGAAAAATATGCTTGGAGGGCAACCGGAAATTAGTTCTTTTTTGTTGAATAAGTTACTAACTTACTGGTTTGAAAAACTCCATAGATTTCCATTATTGTCCTTTCAATTCGTAACAGCTCTGCAACTCTAGCTAATGTAGAAGTAGTAACAGAATACTGAGACATGGATATGTAAACTCGTACACGTATTTTACTTATTTATAGGCTAAAAACATGTAAAACAATATATAATTTTGCCCAGTCCACGCAACAGAGTATTTTACATCATGGCAGTGGATTTTGAACAATGGCCTGAAAAATAAAGCACACTGGTGTACTTTCCTTGCAAAGAAACTGCTCAAGTACAAGCTCTGCAGCATGCTTTAATATTTGTCCTCTATAATTTATTTAGTGAACTTATTCTCACAGCTAGGTTTAAGTCCAAAGAAGTACCTGCCATTCAGGTTGTATACCAGGTGTAGCAGCAGCAAGTTTGCTGGAAAGCTTTCTTTTCAAGTTTAAAATTTCTAAATTATCAAGTAAACCAGGAGTGGGTGGTATCATAAGGAAAGAACCGCTGACCAAAAGAATAACAAACATGATTAAAGATAACGTAAACCTAAAAATATTAGATAAATTAGCATTCTCTACTGGCTTTAGACGCCCACCGGGAAGCTTGCAAAAAGTGTTCCCAATTTGCTGTAGAAGTATATGCGAGGTGATTGTGTTCTTGTACCTGCAAAATCAGATACATATGTGGAAAACTTCATCATCTCGCATGACTTTGACAACTCTCAAAGAAAATCTACGGGTGATAAAATCTGATTAATGCAATTCATATCAAACCCTACCCTTTAAAGCTTTCCAGTAAGCAAATCAAAAGTCTGCAACCGATAATAAAATAAGCTGGGAAAATAGATAGTCTATCAGTTTTAAACACAAGCAAAATCAATAAAGTTTAAAAGTGCTAGAACACAATTTAACATCTGGCAGGCCATAGTAACTCCGGGGAGCCTGCACCTACACATATTATCACACCCAAAAAATGTATAGTGCAACCCAAATTAGTTGATTCATTAACCAATTAGAATTGTTTGACCCCAATAACAGTAATTTCATGATAGGAACTACACGTAAATGGTAAGAAAAAAATAAAACAACAGATAATTTCCAAGAAATGGGATTAGAAACTGACCTTAACAGCAGCCCACCAATCAATCAGCCAAATGAATTCCAGCCACAACTTCCCAACCATCCTGTTAATTTTTCGGCAAGTATTCTTCGAAAAAGGGTGCACAACAACGAAAAAGAAAGCTTGATAAAAACCCGCAACAAAGAATTAGACTTAAGTTGGACAACCTTAAAATTTATAATTTATAAAATTGAGAGGAGCATTTGGTAAGCTCAAAAGAAAGAGTAGAAATCTGGATTACAATGTATAATTTATAAAATTGAGATGAACATTTGGTAAATCACAAAAGACCGGAAGAATAAAACAGCTGCTGCAGCAATTGCGATAGCCAAGCCAGCCCAACAAAGAGGCCCAATAGTGTGTAGAGCTTATTTTCGAGTAGGAAATAACCAAGCGAAAAGATATAACTGCTGGAGGACCATTTATAGCAAACTGTCGGAGGAGATGATGAGGCTTCAGTTACGAAATAGGTAAACTTTGAAGGCCTGTACATGGTCCGGCCGGATAAAACCGCAAGGCAAGCAGAGAGACAGAGGGTTGTGTGGAATTAAAAAAATAGAAATTAAATTAAATAAGAATAAAAAAGGGGAGTAGTATAATTAAAATTTGCTGGCGAGCGTGAGAAGAGAGAATTCAGTCTAAGAGCAATGAGGAAAGAGCCACGTAAGCCGCCCTGGATATTGCTTTATATAAATATAAGATAAGATTTCTCTTGTGTATTTATGGCTTGATATGGATAGGTGTGAAGTAAGTTCTCAGCTGTAAAATAAAATGCTGGCATGTTTCTAATAATTCTCGATTATAAAAATATTTTATCAATTTATCGATCATACTTTAATTTTATTAAAAATTACCAATTTAATGAATTTTTTTTTATAAATCCTGAATCGATAAGTCAACCTTCTAAAATCTATACTGGAAATTTGAATGCAAAAATGTATCGGAATATATTTTTCATTTTAGAAGTAGATTTGGACTGAGCACACTATACAATAAAACCATTATAAATAGTTTCAAAAATAAACCTTTATAAATAATAATATTCGAATCATAAAAGTGGAAGGGAGTGAGCATTGGACCGCTCCAATCAATTATCCAAAAATTTAACATCGATGCGGCTATTTTGAACGATCTAAATAAGTATGGGTATGATTGGGTAGTTGGTGATGTTTGTGGCAAGTTAATAACGACCCATCTAGCCAGTAAATTAAAATGGGGAAATAGATGCAGCTTTGAGACTTAAAAGAAGAGCAGAGTTCGCTCGAAGATACTCCCTCCGTCCCGGTCATTTCTATACAGTTTCTTCATTGGAATGTACCATCATTTCTATACATTCATAAAATAGCAACTTTTAATAATGTAAAACACTATTACACCAACTACTTTCTTCACCAACTACTTTCTTCCACTATCTTCATTTTATAATAATATAAACACTATTACACTCACTACTTTCCCCCACTATCACATATCTATAATTAAATACAAATGGATCCCGCTATTTTACCCACTTTTCGTCCACTTTTCATCCAACTTTACTCATTTTTTACACTTTTTCTTGGTCTCTGTGTCCACACCAAATGTATATAACATACCGGGACGGAGGGAGTATGGAGTATCACATGTCATTGTTGAGTCTGATAGCTTGATCCATTTTCTGATGGATTGATTTCATATGTATATTTAAATTTGTGCCCTTAAAAAGTCATATTCTTAATAAACGTGACGAGGCAAGACTGTCCTCTAAGCGTGAGTTTGAAATTATTTTCGATTTTAAGTCAAAAATATATATTCATATAAAATTAATTTAAAATTTATAAATACATTTCCATATTAAAATAGATAATTTATGAACTTTATTATTATTTTAATAATTTATAAATCATCTGTAAAATAAATTATATTACTCAAACGAAAATATATGGACTTATTCATTAAATAAGTATTTTAAATCTATCAAACGTGCTCAATATATTGAATATGTGACACATATATTAACCAACTTCTTGACTGAAAGTACTGTTTATTTTCGCATTATTTCCAATCAAATTTTAATCAATTTAATATTCAAAAACGTTATTCTGATTAATCATGATTAATTAACAATTATTTTCTGTAATAAATTAATCATGATTAACCATGATTGATCATGATATGATTAACCATGATTGATCATGATTAATAAATTGAAAAACGTTATTCTGATTAATCATGATCATTATTCTTGATTATTCACTAACTAATTAGATTAATCTCCAATTAATCTCTGTTTTTATATGTTCATTGATTAAGTATGATTCTTTTTTTTTACCTAAAAATTGAATAAAACAGCTAATTATGTGATTAAGAGGGATATATATATACCGAACAAATGTTTATCAGTGCAATACTATACCCGTTTATTAGTGCCCTGACTAACTATTCTAATATAAAGTATGCTATCGTGATTACATATGCGTAAATCAGGTTTGGTATTCATATCTGATACGGTTGATATATGTCGATTATCACGGCCCAAAGAAACCTTTTTATAATACAAATTGAGATCCGCAGTCTGCATGCATTCAAGAATGAGTATATAGTTTCGGGCCCAAATAAATTTTTATATATGGTGGAGGATAATTGTTCGTTCTTTAAGTATAAAAGCAAGGGGACGTTTAAATCGTGAGTGAGAGTGAGAATCGGAAATGATAAATGATAGCATGAGAATGAATTTTCTAAAAAAAATGGCCAAAAGAGGATTGATTTCCGGTTTCATGTCATCAAATTGTTAATTCAAATACCAACACATCAATTTGAGATTTCAATTGAAAAGTTTTTGATAAATTTAAGGGATATTCGGATCGTGAGTAGAAATGAGAATCCGGAATGACAATGAAGAGTACGGGACTGATTTTCCAAAAAAAATTAAGTAATGCTTTACGCTACAAGTGTGATTAGATTCTCATTTTATGTAACAAAATTGCTAATCTAATTAAATTTGAGCATCCAGTGTCTGTTAATCGATCTCATTATCCATCATCCAAAAATTAAAAATTAACGACCATTTAAAAGTGGGATCTCCAATCATTTTTAAATCGGTATTAAACTAATAAATCCAAAATTCATCCAAAAATCAGCAATAACTTCGAAAGTGCCATTGCCGCATTGCTATATAAACCGCCACTGATGTAGTGTTACAATCACAAATCACACTCTACTTCTGCAACTGCATAGTTATACACCTTGAAGATGGGATTAACCGGTAAGTTGATATGCCAGACATGCATCAAAACCGACGGAGATGTGTTTCATGAGATCTTCAGTACTAAACCACACCATGTACACACCATGACGCCTAAAAATATACAGGGTTGCGATCTGCACGAAGGTGAATTCGGCAAAGTTGGCTCCATTGTCATTTGGAAATATACTCTCGGTAAGCCTAAAAAGCTACATACACGTACTATCTACATAATATATGATCTGATAAATCCTCGAGAAGGTTCTTCAATACTAGAAAAACTGTTAATTTTAGGAAAAACGGTAACTATGAAAGAAGTTAATTTTTCATATCGTTTTAGTATTGTGTTTCGGTATAATTCACTGACGTGAAAGTCTTGTGACAAAAAAAAATTAGATATTTGATTTTTGAGCTACGAATACTCTTTGTTGATTATCTTCGATTATACAGACGGGAAGGAAATGGTGGCGAAGGAGAGGGTGGAAGCGATAGACGAAGAGAAAAAATCAGTGACTTTTAAGGTGGTTGGAGGAGATCTGCTAGAGTCCTTCAAAACTGTTGTCATCACTGTTCATGTTGATACGAGCGGTGAAGATAATCTTGTGACATGGAGTTTCGACTACGAGAAACTGGACGAGAGTGTCAAGGATCCGACACAGTACCTGGACCTTGTTCTTAGCATGACCAGGGACATTGAGACTCATCATCTCCCCAAGTGATTTGTTCTGCTGCATCGATAATTAAAAAATGCTTGGTGGGTACTTAAATAAAGATGCTTTGTGGTTTACTCTAAAAAAATAAAGATTCTTGTGGTTTGTTTCTGTTTCTTTTCAATTTCTATATGATTGTTTTACGTTTATTTGCATGTATTTCATCTGCTGATCTGCATGTATCTTATTTGTGTGCTGTACTCAAATAAATAAAAACTTTCTTTAGGCTTATCCACTGTCGTCTCAGGTCCCGGGTTCGATTCTCGCTCACTCCGAGATTTCTCAGAACAGATACTCACTTGTAAGGTAGCTAAGGTTATAAGTCATATTTGTAAAAAAAAAAAAAAAAAAACCTTTTTTAGCCTTTCAGTTGTGCTTGATATATCATAATCATGACAACCTGGCTCGGTTCAGCTGGGCAAATGTTTCTTAGGTTCAAATTTAATCAATCCAGCTGAAAAAAATGTAGCTTTAGTTTAAGTAGTTTTAATTTTCATAAAATTAGATCCTTTAAAATGGTCGAATAATAATACACTTTTCAAAATTGTGAAATCTAAGTCCGTTTCTTGGCTTTAATTAGTTTAAATATAAGAATCTTCATGTTTACATAAGATTCGCAATTTTTACATTATCTTATTGTTAAGAAAGAAATAGTTGAGCATTCAAGTTGATTTTATTTTTAATTTATTGGTTGGTATTTGAACAATTGCCCATATATTTATATATATCAAGTTTTAAATATACAAATTAACTCGAGCAACTCGCTGCAAATTGTACCTATATAACCTCGCAAGTCATCCTGCCCTTTCTCTAGATCTTTGGGAATGCTAACTCAGATTATTCACTTATAAAACTTACAAATTCCACTTATAAGCCGGGGCATGTACATACTCAACACGAAGCCATGCTAGCCAACCAACCAAGCAATTAACAACGTTCAAATCTTCAATCCATCAACCCCCCACATACTTGTCAATCTCAGAAGTGTCAACTACACTATCCATTCCACTTGCCAGAAGAAACCTGAGGATCACAATTCGATATGATTATGATATCAAGTAGCTACTCCCTCCATCCCGGTCATTAGTTATCAAATAGGCTGAGTACGGAGACCAAGACAGTAAATAAACAATGCCTCAAACATGTAAGTGTAAAGAAACGAAAGGGACGGAGCGAGTAATAATAATATACTACACATAAACTACTTGATCAGACTCCCCTGCAGTCAATGTACATATGTCCTAAATATATTCTCCCTCTGTCCGTAGGTTGTTTTTTATAATGCGTGTTAAGCAATGCAAAAGAATTGGAAAGAAATGAGAGGGACGGAGAGAGTATTTAACGACATTTTGAACGAAGAGTTATCTCATTGGGATGAAGCCAAGAATACTTACTTCTCTCGAAGAGCTCTTGTAATTGATTGACATCCTCCAGGGACTGTTGATTGCATATTCACAGCTATATTCGGGTTGTGAATGCTTTGCCTTATGTGTAGCCATCCATATTCTCCGTGTCTTTCATCCGAAATTTTAGCCCTGCGTTCGAATAAAATACATTTCAAATACCAAGCTTCTTGATATTGTGATTATGGTTGTAACTTAATTTTACTTCTTGGCTGAAAAAATTATGGTTGTGTCTTCATTTTACCTATACATATGTGCATCGATAGCAGTTGGAGCCTCGGTAGCATCCACAAGGCAGCCGTCGCTTACCCAGCAATCCCCACAAGAGTCTAGTTCCCACCCTGCTAGCTTACCGCCCTACCATTTCAATAAACAAAATTTCAGAGATCGGATTTTTGAAAACAGGGGACTTTTAGAATATTATATGATCCCGGTAAGCCCTCCTTGAGGTTTTGGGAGAATTAGTCACTTAACATGGTATCAGAGCTCAGGCTCACAAGAGACAGGTTGATTACCTCAATGTAGGTCTTGAATGTTTCAATGACTTCAATAGCTTTTGCCTTGGCATGTTTAGGCTCCGACAGAACATCCATTCTGAGCTCTGCGGATTCTAGTGGCTCTTCCAAATCTTTTATAAGACTCCCAATTCCTTCATCTGACCCCTCCAGCTTCATCCGCACCATTTCTATTATAATTCTTACCACCATATACGCCCCTACAAAATTAATTTCGCGAAGATATGATAAGATATATTGCTAATACCATTTAGCAAACACATTAGAATAAAACTAACCATCATCAAGAAAATAATTCTCTTTCAAAGCACCATGCCCAGATGTTTCCATCATAAGATGAGCCTCAACTCCATCCTTATTAAGCTCAACCCCCTTATCAATTACATTCCGATATCCAACTCTATACAAGCAATGATGTCCCCCTCGATTAGTAATGAACTTTGTAAGAGCCATGCTGGTCCGAGCATCAGTCACAATAGTTGAGTCAGGGTGTTCTTTTAGCACAATGGCAGACATGAGGGCTATTAGCTTGTCACCGTTGATTGGATTGCCTTCTTTGTCCACTACGCCACTACGGTCTACATCAGTGTCAAAAACAATGCCAAGATCAGCTGAATTTTCTAGTACAGCAGCTCGTGTTAAGGCCATGGCAACTTTGTCCTCAGGGTTAGGAATGTGGTTCGGAAACATTCCATCTGGCTGCAGGTTTATTGAACCGAAAGTATCTGCCCCTAACTTGTCCAACACATCCCAAGTGAAAAAGCCTCCTGATCCGTTTCCAGCATTCACTACAATCTGTAAATTAATTCATTAAAACTAATTACTACTATATATATGTTAAGAATATAATATGATCCTGGTTAACCCTACTCTGAGGGGGAATGTTAGAATATAATATGATCCTGTTAAGCCCTCCTCCCAACACCTCTTGGTTTTAGGAGAATTGGTCACTTAACATTGTATTTCCAACAAAAAATTGCGAAAGGGTAGAGAATTAGGGGCTAACAAGACAATAAAAATGTTGCAGATGATTGATTTAAACACGCTCTACTAACTGTGTCTCCTTAAATAGTTTCGTAGATCAACGGATTTCCAGAAGAACATAAATTGCATGACAGAATCAAGCAGAACAAAGAAACAGATGTAATGCAGAGGAGGAATCAAGAACCTGAAACCCGAGAAGAGGAGAATCATAATGGACAGGGTGGTTGACTCTTTCCTTGATGATTTCGCGGAGATGATTGGAGTAAGCACTCATAAAATCAACTCTTGTGGGAGGGGTGAGGAGAGTTGACACCTTAGCCTGTCTGTTTGCATATTTACGAGCGGCTAAGTCACAGATTATCTCTACTTCTGTTGATGTCAGCCCTCCTTTTTTCGTAAAAAATTTCAGTCCGTTTCGAGTGTAAGGTAAATGTGAAGCTGTCATCTGCAATACCACAACATATTCATTATTCATCATCAGCCTAATGTTCATACTTCTCATCACACCTCACAGGAGGCAACACGGAACAGAGGAGTTGATATCGTAAATTTTATACTCAGTTCTAGTCATCACAAATTTTGATAATTTTTTTTTAGCTAAGATGGTTTGTGCAGAATTTGAAAATGCTCATTTCTCATCATTAATCTTACTACATGCTTCTTTTTCCTTTTTCTTTTTTTTTTTTTTGCGATTTTAAGGCGCCTGCAGATGAAGAAAATTGCCCCTTTTCGATATTGTTCTGCACCATATGCAACATTACTGAAACATGTAATACATGTCTGCAGACATGAGTATCTACCATAATCGAAGCATCGTAGGAAAATGGAGGCAACAAAGTACTCATAAAACAAGCTGGTGTAGTTGCAAGCCCCATGTCAAACACCATACAGCCAGCTCTAGCTAGCCCTGCAAAAATCCCTACACTCAAGGAAGCCCCTGAAATTCTAGGATCCCTCCCTAGAGAAATTTTAACATCCTCCACCGGCCTTCCTTTTTCCTCCTCCAATTTTTTAATCACCCATTCGCCAAAACTCTCTGCTATTGCCTCGGCTACTGGCGTTGTTAAGTCCACTGCGCGGCCTTTTTCTCCTTCCACAGCCACTCCTCGGACATCTGACCCGTTCTGGAGCCTCCGGACTCTGTCCATTTCATCATCCACCACAATTTCATTGTATTTTGCAGTATTTGGGGAGTTCGTACGTAGGATTATAAGCGACTTACTTGAAGCAGGCGAAAAAAATGAAAAATGTAAAGGAAATTTTTCATGGAAAGATGGTTTGAGCTTTTGTAATGAATTATAAGGACTAAAGTAACTTCTCTGTAAATACTGGGATGAAGAAGGAGTTGAAGTAGAAGCCATTTTGTATAGTAATTCGAAAAAACACAAGTAGAAATAGCTTACAGAGGGAAAAAAATCTGAAAAAAATGAAAATGTAAAGATAAGATTGCAGCAGTGAAGGGTAACCTCACATTATGAACTGTTGTATCCATGCAAATATTATCTTTGGACAAGCAAAAGAACTAGCTTCCAAATCTCCAGATTTTTTCGAGTCTTTAACTTGAGGTGCAGAATGTGTCTCCAGGTCTATAATTACGTGTAAACTACAAGAAGTCGAGCTTATAGCTTCACTGTCAGCAGCTTCACTGTCGAGAGAGACGGATATTGGCATATTCTTTCAGGAATTGGCACATGTATAAATTGTGGTAAAATTGAAAATATAAAATGTATCAGAGCCAGGGGCTTGCAAGTTTTGTCACAACTAAAATCTTACGAATCTGTCAAAGTGCTACCACAAGACTAAAATTTCTGGATCCGCTCTGATCACAACTGTAATATTAAATCTGATGATAGGCTTGTCAAATTTGCATAGCAGAAAAGATTTAAAATAGCACCGAACCTGACAACAATGTCATAGAGGCTAAATAAAAAGCCTGAAACCAATCTTAGTCTTGCTAAAGAAAATTACAAGAAACGAAGAGATATCAGATTAACTCAATAACCCTTTGCCGCCTGGAACATCAACCCATTCAAGTCCAATCACGACTTCCCCACGTTCAACATTTTTTAGTCTAAGGATCATTTCTTGCGTAACCTTTCCCTTGTTCCAGACAATCTCGCTTTCTTCAGCTAGGCAGTTATTTCTACCCGGCTGAACTCTGTGAACTTTAGTACCATCTGGAAGGTTTTCTAATCCCATCTTTATAATATCTATATAATCTTTGATAACAATTATAGCTTCCCCCATTTTGTCATCTCCGCTGAATTTGTCCTTGTCGTAGACAGTCTAAACATTAAAAAAACTTCATATCAGCATATGCAAAAAAATACAAAATAGTCTGGATTTCAAAATGCATATCAGCATTTTGATCTAAATTGCAGATATTACCTGCATTTTCGAGCTTAACCAAATATAACTGATAATGGAATCAAACATCACTTACTAGTTTAACCGGAAGGTCCAAATCCTTAATGGAGAGAGTTATTTCGTCATTCCACACAGGATTGCAGGTGTTATAGATCACCTGAGTTTTGTATTTCTGCGAATGCATGCACATTAACAACATAAATTACAATGCAAGGATCATAAGGGCAGTAAGCAGTCGGAAAAAGAACACACAACTTCAACATTATCTGATATTTCTTTGTTCTCAGTTCGAACAAGCCCTCAATGTTATCTTTTAGTACAAACATAAAAAATAAAAGTCTCACTTCATAAAGTGGACAGAGTTTCAAAGCTATCAACATATGAAAATCGAGGATCATACCTGGCGGCCCATGCTGACAACGGCATAAGGATCACTGGAAACTGCATCGCGGATAGCTAAATTTATTCCTTTCCGGACTTTTACTTTCAAAAGACCCAGCAATTCATTCATTGTTCTGGAAACACCAATGTTGATTATGCTTTCTCTTGTTCGTTTCCAACCCGAAAGATCATTCAATTAGGAGATTTCAGAAATTTGTAATGCTCTTATTTGTATATAAAATGTCATCCACACACTTGTGCATCAAGGATATTGAAAAATGAAAGACTTTCACAGGACTCTGAGATAATTCAGGAGATTTTAGTTGTCCACCCTCCACCTGCATAATGTTATAAATTCGATATTTTCTTGAAAAATTTGTCCAAAAGTATTAGGCATCATCTTACAAAACTATTTTGATCTAAAATGTGGCTTTTCCTCAACAATTTTAGAATTTTTATCTACCTCTGCTATATCTCCCATTTAGCATCAACACAGGCTATACCTTTTGTTGTGAAAATCTCATATCTTATATGAAGACATACTGCAATACTGATACAAATCACAAATCATGACATAATAATCTTCGAATAACAAATTTTCAAATTCTTGACATCGACATATTTTATTCCTGTCTAAATCGTCGTCAAATTATCCAAGTTCAGGTTTCATCTATTCAGCACGCGCAGCTTGTTCCATCAAGGATAATCATATTTTGCACCATATTGTATCATATCAGGAAGCAATTCAAATTAAACTGCTAAATTGATTCAGTAATACGATTAATTAGCAGCAGAGCAGTATCTGTACAGGCAGGATTGCGGCTGTTATTACATGACATTTGATATCTGACAAAATAAAGTTCTCTGCAACTTAAGGAACTTAACGTTCTACTGAATCCAAGTTTTAAAAGAAATTTGTGATACACGGAAGACGCGATACAGGCAATGGAAATTATAACAAGTGCAACAATGTCTTATTTCAAGTCTTAAATATAATATGAAAAATTATGTTCTCCTGATTTAGGACATATCCTTACTATATATTTAATATATTATTATTAAATGTTCTCTTTCATCATTAAAGGACAATATAAAGTAGAAATAGAAAGAAAGTGTCTATAATAATTTATTGTAAAATATAAGACAAAGCAAGAAAAGAGGTGTCTTAAAAATAAGGCTCGAAGAATTTGTCCTTGTGATATAAGACATCACCCGGTCATTGTTCGATCAACATTTTATATCAATTGTCCTAAATTATAACTTAGGACATCATATTAGGCATCTCTTGAACTTGCTCTTACATAACTACATTACACCTTGGCAGCCTGGAACTTCAACCCATTCAATTCCAATCTCGAGTTCCCCACATTCAACATTTCTTAGTCGAAGATACATATCTTGAGTCATCTTTCCCTTGTTCCAGACGATAGAGCTTTCCTCAGATAGGCAGTTTTTTCTATCTGGCTGAACTTTATGAACAACAGTACCATCCGGTATGTTTTCTAGTTTCATCCTTAAACATTCTATATAATCTGAGATGTCAACCACAGCTTCTCCCATTTTGTCGTCTATGCTGAATGTGTCCTTATCATATACAGTCTAAACAGAAACAAAAACTTCGTCAGTTGGGTACTAATTAGCGATTTAAATCAATAATTTGCATTCAGAAGCTGAAGTAAATTCAATCAGATACGGAAATATCACTTACTAGTTTAACTGGAAGAGTTAGATCCTTAACGGAGAGAGTGATTTCATCGTTCCACACAGGATTGCAGTTGTCAGGGACCACATGAGTTTTCAGTTTCTGTCAATGCAGAGATGAACAGTTAGAGGATTCAATTGCACTACCAGTAAAAACTCGAAAATGGTATATCACTAGCAGCACCATAAAGTAAGGTATATATTACTCAAACTCCACATTTCAATTGTAAAAGTGCCAGAATCAAGAGTGCAGTATGAAATTGGAAAAAGAAAGTCTTCCTTGATTAATTTAGCATTTTAGCTCATTAGAATTCTATATATTTCATAAATTAAAGCTGTTGTCTGCATATTGTAATTTATATCAGATGCTAATCCAAAAATGATAGTAATTGAGATGTTAAAAAAAATATTATGTTAACGGGGAAACTCTGTTATGTTAACAGCCATACCAGGACAAAATCAACTACATTCATATAAGAGAAAGCTAACACATAGGTTAAACTATATAATATATGATCCGGCTAAATCCTCCTTCTACACCCATTTTTGGCATAGTCGAATAGAATATGCCTCAACCTTAGCTTTAATACCACGTTAACTTACCAATTCCACCAAAAATTTAAGATGTTAAGAAAAATATTTATCGGGATCATATTATATTCTAACAAATTTCATAGACACATATAAAGAGAAACTCAAGATTTCAGAGACACATATAAAGTTACAAAGAGAGACCTGGCGCCCCATACTGACGACAACATAAGGATCGCTGGTGACTGCATCACGGATGGCTAAATTTATTCCTCTACGCACTTTTACTTTCAGCAGACCTAGCAAACCATCCATTATTTCTGAAATACCAGCAACGTTAACAGAGCTTTCTTACTTTCGTTTTCAAGATCTGCGGTTTATTACTTCGGAGATTTCGAGGATTTGTGTGTTTGTTTGTTATATGTTTCACAGACACGTGTGTGTGTTTGCTAAGGTCGAAGGATATGAAAAAATCAAAGAGCTGTATGGAGATAATTCGGCAGATATTGAATGCCCACCATCCAAATTCAATTATTTCCGGCCTATGGAAAAAACAAATACTAATATTATTTCGCAAAACATTTAATAAACCTGACAACAAAATAGGATTAATTCTAAAAAATTGATTTCTAAACTGAAAAATATTTCATAATTATAAATGTTTATCAAGAGAAATTATATGTATAAGGCATGCAGATGCCCTATTTCTTTAGAATTTTGCAAAATAAAATGTAATCATGCTTGTAGAAATCGGTAATTGGAATGAATCGATTGATTTACCGATTCAGGATTTGTTAGAGATTTTGATAAATTAGAGATCATTAATCAAATCGAAGTGTAATCGGTAAATCGATAAAAAAATTAAAAATTAATCAGGAATTTATCAAAAAATTCTCAATAAATCAAAGATCTTTAAAATATTGCTCAGCCGGAAAGAAATGATGAGCCAGCAGAAAATAAAGCGTTTTTAGATTAACGTGACTAAATCTAATATCTGCAATCATAAAGATCAATGTGACTGAATCAAACATCTGTAAAAATAACTTGATTTTAGCCTATGGGTGGAAAGGTTCTAGCAACTCCCCTAGTCGCTAGCTAAAATTAGAGCATAAGTTGGTTGGTAGTTAACAACGGATTCATATATGATACTACACATTTTCGGTGTCTGCATATAATTCACAACCTAAGACCAATTCTTACACACCTCTCACTCTGTCTCCTCCGTTGAGGAATTCTATTATAAAATCATTACAGAATGAGAGAATAGTATCATCAACAACATTGTTGGCAAATTTTTACCAATTCCTAATCTCGAATTTTCCTTCCCTTCTTCGAAAAATCTAACAAAAAATTTGCGAATGGTAGAAACCCTAAGCAGTTGCTCAGTATTCATCCCCAGAGAATACTCTGTCCCTTCCTTTTTCGGATTTGGCAGCGAAAAGGGCTGGTATTTCCGCTGCATTGGCATCGACCCGTGGCATCGAATCTCCCTGGATATCTGAAAAATAACATTGTTTTAAATTCTTTTCGGTGTTCTTGATTTTAAAGAAATTTTAAAAATGTTGATGTCGAAGCAGAAGAAGAATCAGGCTGGCAAGGGCGCCCGGATATTGATAAGTGTTAATGTTATTGGCAGCGCTGGTCCGATACGTTTGGTCGTGAACACGGAGGAGCTTGTGGCTACCGTCATGGATTCAATTCTCAGGACGTATGCTCAGGCTGGCCGGTTGCCAGTTTTAGGCACCAACACTGATAACTTCTATCTCTCTGCTGGAGGTGAAGGTAATTACTAAATTATACTTCCTCCGTTCCACTCATTTCTTTATATTTTGTACGGTGTATATAAATTCAAGCCCTCTATCAAGAACTAGAATCAAGGGGGATAGAGGAGTATTATTTATTCAAAATGAGAACTAGATAGCTGCGAAATCAAATAACAATACATGCAGAATGTATTGTTCTCGAATTTTCAAGTTTCGCTAAATGCACAACTTCTGGTATAAAATTATTTTAGAAGACAATGCTCAATGGAGGTGTTTGGCAATTGGCGGCATTTATAGGCCTATACGTCAGAAACAGCTTATTCATGTCGTTTGCGTAATGAATTTATAAGTCAATTTCCGACTTATAATTCTGAGAAGTTGAAAATCCTAAAAAAAATTTAGTGGGTGTTTGGGAGTGGAACTTCTGGGCTTAAAAGCCCAGAAGCCCACCTCCTCTTTTTTCTCATCTGTTTGGCCAATCATGTTAAGCGCTTAAAACAGGTCAGAGAAGTTCATAAAAAGAAGTTACAAAACGGAGCTTTTTTTTGTACTCCGCTTAAACTTCAGCTTATCAATGCCTCCATTTTTGTTTATTTTTTATTCCTTATCTGCCTCATGTTATCTCAATTGAAATATGAGATGCATTGATATAAAGATTTTTTTATTTAAATTTTTGTCTTCAATTTTATAAAATACTCAAATATATTAGTATCATATTAATAATTATAATTTTTAAACACACTTATAGATCACTTAAATGTGAGACAAAACTAACCGAAAATCATTTTTTTTATATAATACAAATATTATTCTAATATAATATGTTTGTCAATTTTTCTCAATTTATTTCGTAAATATCAAAATATCATATTACAAAATTACGAAATTATACCAACTTATAAGTTAAGTTATCCAAACACTTAAAAAACTTACAAGTCACGGTATCCAAACACTTTTGATTGCTTATAAGTCCAAATCAACTTATCACTTTTAATCCACTTCTATACTTTAAGCAATAAGTCACTTCTTTTAAGTTCCGCCAAACGACCCCTTAGTGACTTATTTTTATTTTTGAAATTTAATGTAGTTCTACCACCGTCAGACACAATTGGTTCACACGGGGTCTGGAATTTTTTCCTCTGGAAAAAGCCGGAGGTGGAGAAATTTACAGGCGTCGAATGCCCGGTCACTCGTGTTATGACCTTGAATAGGAAGGGGCATGGTTTGTCCAGGAAGCTGGGACATGGCAGCTGGAGGGCATGGTTCAGTAAATCCCTGAAGATTTCTTCACACTAGATTTTCGAAGTTGTGGAAACAATTTGGGTTTGTTGCTCTTTTAGTGAATTACAGAGATTTGTCGCCATTGTTATTGCAGTAAGTTTTGCGTCTTGGATTGTTTGGTAACTGGTTTACTAGTTAAATTTGCTACTACTCTTTGATCAGTGGAGTGGTAATATGATGATTAGTGGTCAATTTGCATCTCTATTCACACGAAATTAAATACAAGTTCTCAGTGAGCAAATTAAATCACAAGTTCTCGGTGAGCCCGATTGGATAGTTCTTATCTTCTTTCAAAAATAATTTATAATTATATATAAATTTATAATATTAACCTTATAAATTTATAATATTAACTTTATATTATTATAAAATAATTCAAATATTATATAATTTGACTCTGCATAATGAAGGTCTAGTTCTACCAAGATCGCCATAAATAATGAAATCATTGGACTATTTGTTCTAATCAAGTATTATTCCCTCGCAGTTTTAGTTATGATCTGATTAGTTTAATTTGTTCTCCTAATCCTTATTGTTGTTGCTTAGTGAAATAGTTAATGACTAT
The DNA here is from genome assembly GCF_001625215.2 of Daucus carota subsp. sativus. Lineage (NCBI taxonomy): Eukaryota > Viridiplantae > Streptophyta > Magnoliopsida > Apiales > Apiaceae > Daucus > Daucus carota. The sequence goes on along the minus strand of NC_030388.2, from coordinate 30,148,236 downwards.
TTTTTGTTTAACTAATTTAACAAACTGCTACTCCCTCCGTCCCCTAAATTGTATACATTGGGGGACGGGGACGCGGCACGGACTTTAATGCTCCTATAAAGTTTATATAGTTCTATAATTTATTTTTAAGATTTTTCTTTTCTGAATAAAAATTTGATTACTATATTTTTATTCAAAAAAAAGAAATTTTAAAAATAAGTCATAGAACTATATTTTACGAAAGCATCGAAGTGCGTATCGAGCAGTGAAAAAGAAACGTATAGAATTAAATGGGACAGAGAATACTATTTTGTGTGTTATTTTTGCCTACACTTATGTAACATTGTGCATGGATAGTGTAATTTATCATATCATTTCATGACGTTTGTACCACTCATTGATCATAAAGCCATTCATGATTTTTATTTAAATATATGAAGTGAAATTTGCTGAGGTAGTAGTGCAATTTTAAAAAAGCCACACTTGAAATTTGTCTTTTTCATCCTTATTTTGTTTGCATTTAGACGTACTTTATAATTATTTTCCATGAGATTTTGTGCTACTGAATTTTCGAATTTTAGTAATGGTTTTAAACCGAACTCGATCAAACTGAATCGATATTAGACCGGTTTGGTTCGAATGCATATGATTTGTATTTTGATAGTATTTTAAAAAATTATAGAATTGAAATTTATAATTTAGATGATTAATAAATTTATCACTCCACACACCACTAATTCTCGGTTTATAGATGTGTTGCTCTCGACAGTTTTGTGACTTAATCAAGTTCCTCAACCACAGTTATAGAAATCATCACACCAATTTCATGTAATTTCTTGAACATGTTAATCACGGAAGGTACACTAATTATTACTTTTGAATCTTTTAAGCGCAGAAAAAAATACTACAATTTATAAAATTACACAAATCTTGATAAGGTTTAAAAAATTTTAATCTGCCAAAACAGGTTTTCTACTTGATTCTTCCCTGAACGATGCTGTGATTTTGTGATTTGTGATCATAACACCTTTACTTGTACATCTTCTGTAACATATTATGTCTCTTGTTTTCACTATTCAAAGGTCAAATTGATTACTCCCTCTGTCCCATTTAATTGTATACGTTTCTTTTCAACTGCTCGACACGCATTTCAATGCTCTTATAAAATATAGTTCCCTAACTTATTTTTGAGATTTTTTTTTCTGAATAAAAATATAACATCCAAACTTTAATTCAGAAAAAAAAAATTTAAAAATAAATTACACAACTACATTTTATAGGAGCATTAAAGTCCGTGCCGCGTCCCCGTCCCCCAATGTATACTACCCAGGGGGACGGAGGGAGTAGATTTTTATTGTAAATTACACATATTATTTGACTTAAAAAGATTAGAATATTTATTTATTAAAAAATATATCTAATCACATACAAAATTCATTTTTTAGATTTTTAAAATAATTAATAAACCTTTTTTAATTAATGATCAAAGTTTTGATCATGTTGACCATCTAATAATCAACTATACACTTTCCTTTTCGGGATGTCCCATTCAATTCTATACATTTCAAAACTTTCCTAAAATAGTAAACTTTTATAATATAAAAATCCCACTCACCCACTAACTTCATCTACTTTTCTCAATCTATCACTTAAATATTAATGGGTCCCACCACTTTACCTACTTTTCTTTCTCTTTCTTATTACTTTATACACTTTTCTTAGTCTCCGTGCCCGATACAAATGTATATATCTCAATGGGACGGAGGGAGTACCCATTAATAAGTTGGATAATTATGTGGGTGTTTGACAAACTTAACTTATTGCTTATTTGGGAGAGAAGTTGCATCAACTTATTTATGTAGCGTTAGACAATTTGAGAGAAGTACTTAAAATGAGACTTAAAAACCTCGAAAAAAAACTAGGAAACCTAGCTTTTTTTACGTTTGGAACTTATTATAACAAAATAAGTCACGAGTATCCAAACACTTTTAATAACTTATAAGTTCAAACCTATTTTTCACTTATAATCCACGTTTTTACTTTAAGCAATAAGTTATCTTTTTTAATCTCAGCCAAACGGCCCCTATATTTCTTCCGTCCCTGTGTAGTTATACTTTTTTATTTTTAATGATCAAATCGATCATTTTGTGACAAAAACTATTTATTTTAAAAAACTGAAAATTATTTTTAAGAATGTATGTATTTTATAATGATATAATTTTAATATTTTTTAATTATATAATATATATAGACTTCTTTCAAATTTGATTAATTCGATCATTGAAAATCAAAATTAGACAACTAAAAAGGACATACGAAAATATTTATAATAATTTGTTAAGATCATTTCGATGTAGCTCTGATTATAATAATTTATTAAAATAATATAAATAATAGTTATTTAAAATTCCATTTAAAAGGATGATGATTATAATATTTGATATAATAATGAAATGAGATAATTAAATTTTTTCGGGGGACTCTACCCATGAATCCATTATCCATGATGCATTCTCCTCTGACATGCTGGCGCCACCTATTTATTTTACTTGAGGGGTTTCCATAATTTTCTAGTCATCTGCCGTTTTTAAGAAATTTGAATTTTCACACTACCAAATATTGTAATAGGTATGGATAGAAATAGAATAATCTAATCCTGAATCATCCCTAAAATTGAGATGAAATATTACTAAAATTTTCTAATATTTTGTGTCTGTTAAATTTTTGATTTATTGAGATGGCTTGCCAGGAAACCTACCTCAATCACTACATAAAAAAGTTAATATAACTCCACAAGAACTATGAAGATATGTTATCATAAGAAAAGCGCAATTTGCCTTTTAACACGACGTTACACAAATTGTTTCATAAAGTTGATTCGAGAATCATTAATACTCTCAAATAATAATAAACATATACATTTGAGTTGGTTAAAGAAATATTATCCAGAGATCAGGTGTCGATTCTATATTGAATTGTACTGAACATGGTTCTTTCACTTCGTTATGGCAGTGCCATTAACAAAAGCAAAGCCAACAAAATATATTCATTGTCAGGCTGCTTGTCGAATCTTTAATAATAGATACCCTCTTATATTTCTTAAACTTCTAATATTTTCAGTCTAGCTATTTTGTACTAATACAATAATTTTTTTATAGAAGTACAAGAAAAATTAGAAAAACATTTATCAGAGATATGAAAACTAGTAGTTACTCGTCATTTGGAATTTTATTCATATTTCTTTTCAAACGTGTCAAATAAATGACTGATTTTAAGAGGATAACTTATGTGTATATAGAGATATATTATTATTATTGTTTTTCTTTTTTTTTGAATTTTTTTTTAGCATTTTTCATATTTGTCTGCAAATAGCAAGTGTCAGTTGGCATGAATGGTGTGACAAACAACTGTCTAGCTATTATCCAGCAAAATCAGTTTTCATACATTGGTAAACATGTAATAATGCAATTTTAGACAACAATGTAAGCATCTAATTAGCATGAACCCGAATATTCTCCTCCCAAGCCACTAATTAGAAATTCCACAGCCTTTCTTCCTGCAACATTGTTTAAGTGTGGGATTGTTCTTTGTTGATCGGTCCCAAGTGCTCGATTTTAAATAAATTCGGTATCTAAATTTGGATCCCGAACAAATTTTAATGAAAGCGATGTTTGTTAATTAGGGGCCACAAGTGCTCTTTTTAATGACAATCCGATATCTACATGTCATTATCGATGGAACAAGTTAGTGGTCACCCTGCATTTTATACGATTGTTTGCTTGGAAGTATGAGAAGCTGCTTCTTGCTTCTCTTTTTCTTGACTCGTTTGTGTAAAGAAGCAGAAACATTTTTAAGAATTTGAGAATGCTAGTTTCTCTCCCAGTGCTTATAATTCTTTTCCAAACATTTTATTAACTTATTTACTTCTCGATTCTAATCCACTTCAATATTTTAAGCAAGGAATAACTTTTTTTAAACTTGCTCAAACGGTCCCAATATCTTTACTCAATTAAAAAAAATTCGCTAAAATTGCACTTGAACACGGCTGCCCAAGTAGATGAAAGCGCATGTGTATAAATCTGTTATGCATGACTGTAACCAGAATATTCACTACTCTTTTTCATTACAGAACATAAGACAATGTGGTCCTCTGCACTCTGATTCTGATACTACAATTCTTATCATTTTCAGTTTGCTAGATTTCAAAGAAACTGAATCTGTAATGACGATGTTGCTTACTAGGCAAAAGAAGAAGAAACAGGTTGCTGTAGGCAAGGAAAATCGCATTCTGATCAGCGTGACAGTCGTTGGAAGCCCCGGTCCCATTCGTTTGGTTGTTAATCAGGAGGAGCTTGTAGCTTCTGTTATTCATTCCATTCTCAAGTCTTATGCCCGTTCAGGTCGCTTCCCGGTTTTAGGCACCAATCTAAATAAGTTTTTTCTCTATTGCCCTGCTGTCGGAGCTGAAGGTAACATCTTAAGATTCTGATACCATGTCGTGAACAGGTCCATCTAAATTTTAAGATGTTAGAGAAAAGTCCCAAATAAATCTTATGTTATATTTTAACAAGTGCTGATTGTGTTAAATTTGGTTGATTTAGGTTTGAGTCCGTGGGGGACAATAGGATCGTATGGGGTTCGGGATTTTGTTCTGTGCAAAAAGCCAGAGGTGGAGAAGCCAATTGGCGATGAGAAAGCGGTTAAGGCTGTGCAGTTAGCTAGCAAGGGCCGTGGCAGTTGGAAGGCTTGGTTTAACAAATCATGGAAGATACCTTCGCACTAGATTGTCCAAGTTGCCTAAACGCAAGACTGATGAACAAAAACTGTAATGATGGGAATATCAAGTCCAGTTTCAAAAAATCGAGAGATGTTACAAAATAGATTATTCCAAGTATTGTTAATGTATAAAATTGAGTGTGAGATTCAGAAAATGAAAACTGCAACTTGAATGAGAAAACTCTGAGCTTATTATGATTAACCATAGCACGAGTGTTGAACTGAAAACCACAGAGAAGTCCATAAATTCATACAGGGAAATCATAAGCACAAACCTGCTCGCGAAAGTGAATCTGTTTTGCCTCTATAGGTCTGTTCAAAGAATAGTAGCTCCAGTTATGATATATCAACCTCTCCTATAGAACATGAGACACTTATGTTATGCAGAATATGTATGACAAACATCAATTAAATATCCAAAAACAAAGGTCGCATTTACTTGGAAGCCTCACTAAATAATCGCATACCATCATTAGACAGCAAGCACAAAATCCATTAAAGTAACAAAAACACATCATTTCAAACCAATCTGGTAATCTGACATGGCTGTTAAGCTGGAATAAATAGCCGACTCAAACTGCTTGTTAAGTGTTTAGAGTATGTTTTTAGATACGAGTATTGATCACAAGTACAAATTGAGAAAATCTAATATGAATATACATTCATAGGAATTATGAATTCTGGATTTATGGAAATAATTCATAGTCTTGAGCATAATCATGAATTGTAGCATAATCTTGACATATTTCTTACAACACGAGAGCATGCGCATTGTTCTCTTCTTTGAGACATAGGTAAAGTCTCTGATTAAATGTGAATGATTTGAGCTGAGGCAAACAACGACCAGCACTTGAATACGTTCGACAGAGATCGAGGTGTAGGAAGATTTTTCTTATAAATTTAGTTTTTATAATATCTTTTATATTATAAATCTGTAATATAGACCATAAATATTTTAATTATCTATCTATAGAAATTTTCTAATATTAATATGAGATGATGTGTTTTTTGATTGATTCAAATTATTTTTTTTATAAAAAATATATTTATTTATTTTATATAAACTTTCCGTTTGTCTTGAAGTGTATAATATTGATCGTAGAAAAAATGCACATAATTAATAATTATATTAAAATAATACATGTTAAAGTCAAAATTATGATTTTTGAGTAGGGCATGTCCTGACCGAGAAAAATATTATTTGCAAAATTATTTAGATTTACTTTCTAAAAAGACGGAGGAGAACGTAATTTGGAAATGACCAACCTAATTCTAATATAAAATTATTTATGTGTTAATCTATTACACTGCAGTATAAATTTTATCCCGGTATGAAAAGAAACAATACTTTATAATCACAAATTCGCAATAAAATACTCTCCTTATTTCAAAAAAATAAAAATACTCTCCTTATTTAGTATCATAATTAAATATTCCCCTTATTTATAGTCGCCTTGATCAATGAGGATTCTGGATTCTACCTTGATATTTTACCGGAAAAATGGCACTTTGGTAATTAAACGGAAGACAAAGGCGAGTTTGAAACAAAGTAGTCGTAGCCAAGAAAAGTCCACCTTTTCTCCTACTAATCACTTTTTCAATCAATCGCCATCATCGATCGCTTCCGTCTCTCCTCTTCTCTCTCGCGCTTTAAATTCACTCTCTTTCTCTCCTCAGTTCTCTCTCTCGCAAAAATCACATCTTTTTCGCTCTCTTTCCAGAAAAATCACATCTTTTTGCACTCTCTAGAAACATGGAATTTAACTACACCGAGGAGTCCTCCGTAGCTGCCGCAGAGTCAAGCAACAGCAATCACGGATGGCAAAAGGTTACTTACGCGAAAAAACAGCGGAAAGCTCCGGCGAGAAAGTCGGAGTCCGGAGAGAACGGATCGGCAGTGCACTCGAACGACGGCGTCTTCAATTCGCTGGAGAAGAAGTCGGAGGAGCGGCGCCGGAGAATCGAGGCGGAGAGAGCGGCGGCGATGGAGGAGGATCGTCCGGTGAAGTCGGGGAGGGAGCGATCGGAGGGAGACGAGAGTGATGATGAAATTGGCGGTGGAGCGGTTGAGAACGGAGGCGTTGTGGAGGAGAAGAAAGAGAAGAAGAAAAAGAAGGAGAAGAAAGTTAAGGTTACGATTGCGGAGGCGGCGAGTCGGATTGATGCGGATGATCTGGCTGCATTTCTCGCTGATGTGTCGGTGAGATTGATTGCTTCATTTTTTTAATGTGAGTTTGATTTGTGAATTTTGATGTAATTGACTGAATTGTGTGTGTGTTTTGATCATGATAGGTCTCGTATGAGGCAAAAGAAGATATTCAGTTGATGAGATTTGCGGATTATTTCGGCAGAGCCTTCGCTGCTGTGAGTGCGAATCAGTTTCCATGGACTAAGATGTTCCGGGAATCTGCCATTGCCAAGATAGCAGATGTGAGCTGACTGATCATATGTAGAATTATCTTTATTGCGTTTTTATCTTGTACTCCCTCTGTTTTCAAATAATTGTTTAATTAAGGTCAAACAACAATTATTGAAATGAAAACAGAGGGAGTATATTTTTATGATCTGAAGTACTGACTGGTTGGTTTTTTTAATTTTAATTTGAATTTATGTTTAAAAATGGTATCTGATTATAATTGAGAATGTACATTGTGGATCTATTGATTTATATATAAAGAATTAATGATTGTTTAAAAAAAATTACTGGTTCCTGTTTCCTTCTGCTCGGGGTCCCATGTTCTATCTTGAAAATTCAAGATTACATGAAAAATTGCGTAATTATTGAATTTATTCAACTAGATAAAGGTTAGCAGATGTGAGATAATTGACCATTTCTGTCATGACTATGTATTAAGTCATTGATATTTTTAAAACATGTTCTGATCAATTTTAATGTTTTGTTTCCCTTAATAAAATAAAGATAGACACCAAATCTTCTATTAAAATGATAATTTTGTATTTGTTTTGGTTTGTTATTCGATGTTGGTTAATAATGTTAACCAGCGAAGATAAAATGTTGATATTCGATATGTGTGATGACTTGTCGGAAAGCATGTACATCGTTAATTTAGTGCTTAGTAGAAAAGATTGGCAATTGTAAAATATCACCTGAACCATTTTATGTCTGTACTGATGTATCCATGCTTGTACTTGGATTTCCATGCATTCTTATAGAATTGGTTATATTACATCTATATTGTGTAATGATTTGGATTTGGTGAACAGATTCCGGTCTCTCATATACCAAAAGCTGTTTACAAGACATCGGTTGAGTGGATAAACCAACGATCCATTGAGGCTCTTAGTTCATTTGTATTATGGTCTCTTGACAGTGTTCTTAGTGAATTTGCTAGTCAGCAAACTGGTGGTAAAGGGTCCAAGAAAGCCACACAGCAGATGTCTTCAAAATCTCAGGTAATTTTTTGAATCTTCTTTTACAACGAAGAACAAGAAGGATTGGAAGGCTCTTGTAATGCTTTGTAAATGTAGTTCATTTAATAAGGGCTGTTCCATTTCTTTTTTTAAAATTCTGCTAGCATGTGCAAATGTGTTCGTAATGGATATAGGTACTACTGTAACCAATGTGACCATTTCTGTTGCAAAGTTTTATCATAAAGTAATTTATTCCATCAATTGCAATACTAGCTTTTGGTCCAGCAATTCGTTAGTGGAATAGATGGTCCCTAGCTAAAAGCCAAAAGGCCCAAACTTACTCCTTTTATCTTTCTGTGCAAAGACTAGATTGTTGAAGTCTTGGTTCCCTTTTAATTTTTCTCGGGGTGGAAAGTGCATCTTTAGAGAAGTCTAAATTATTTTCAGTATACAATTGGAATGCTAGGATAGTTAACTTTTTGTTTTAAAATCCTCTTTTTTTTGTTACAAGTGAAAAGACATACGTAGTTGGTTAGTTTGTAAAAAATCTTATACTGGACATTTTTCTGCTTTTGATCCTTTCTTTATTATTTCTCATGACATGAGATGCCCAAATTTCATGCTACAAAATAGTACCTGTACTTGCTTTTATGAAATTTTATCAAGTTGCATTTGGGAAAGAAATATTGAAGGCTATACTTTTTGAGTTGTAAACTGATGTATGTTTCCTGTAATTGTAAATGGCCAGGTTGCCATATTTTCGGTACTTTCAATGGTACTGCGAAGGAAGCCTGATGTTATGATCAATCTCTTACCAAATTTGGAAGAAAATTCAAAATTTAAAGGACAAGATAAGCTTCCACTCCTGGCATGGATAGTAGCTCAGGTCAGCCAATAACGCCATGAGCTTTACACTATCAAGGATTAATTATTGGGAAGTGATCACCACACACTATGCTGCCTAATTGTCTGTGTTTGATTGGAGTTCTTTTATTTGTAGGCCTGTCAAGGAGATCTTGCTGTAGCTTTGTACGCTTGGGCACATCTCATCTTGCCCACAATTGGGGGGAAATCAGGTTCTAACCCACAGAATAGGGACTTAGTTTTGCAGTTAGTAGAAAGGTAGGCACAATCTTTAATATCTTATACTTCTGTTATTGGATATAATGTATTTCTCTGCATTATGTGAAATGCTTAAGAATCCTTGAATTGTTTCAGAATTCTTTCTGCCCCCAAAGCTCGTACTATTTTAGTAAATGGTGCAGTGAGGAAAGGGGAGCGCTTGATGCCTCCTTCAGCACTTGATTTACTGTTGCGAGCAACCTTCCCTCCGTCATCAGCTCGAGTGAAGGTAGGAGTTGTGTGGGCGATCTATTCACAACGGTTATAACCTGTTCTACAACAGTGTTTTCTTTCACAATGATTATAACTGTTTTATGTTGTGCAGGCTACTGAAAGGTTTGAATCCGTCTATCCCGTCCTCAAGGAGGTGGCCCTTGCTGGAGTTCCTGGAAGCAAGGCAATGAAACAAGTTACACAGCAGACACTGACATTTGCTGTGAAAGCGGCAGGGGAAGGTAAGCTATTATCTAACAGTTTAATATCTTTAAGTCTCTTGGGAAGAGTTTAACTAATTAGATCTTTTAAACAGGCATCCCTGAGCTGTCTAGAGAAGCAACAGACATCTTTATCTGGTGCCTAACTCGACACCCTGATTCTTATAAGCAGTGGGTAAGCTGCAACACTAGCACACTTTTTTGTATAGGGGATTGTTACATATAACATGAGCTAATTCTGTTTTTCCTGTTAAATTTTTTTAATTTCTCCAGGACAATATCTATTTGGATAATCTAGAAGCAAGTCTTTTGATATTGAAAAAGCTTACGGAGGAGTGGAGGCAGCTTTCAGAAAATCAATCATCTCTGGAAGGTCTGGGGGAAACTCTCAAGAGTTTGAGGCACAAGGTAACATTTTCTATATTTTAATTTTACAGCGCATGCTTCAGTTGGTTACGTTTAATACTAGGATAACATGTAACAAACTGAATCATTATAGAACAAAATTGGTTAAGCTAAGTGTTTATTATTTGTTATGCTTTGTCAAAAGAATGAGAAAGCATTAGCAGATGGAGCTCAAGGTGCTCATCATTCCCTCTTGAAGGATGCTGACAAATATTGTAAGTGGCTGATCGGAAAGATATCCCGAGGAAATGGTTGCATGAAAAGTTTGGCCATTGTCATCATCGCCCTTGGAGTGGGTACTGTTGTTATGTCCCCCACCATCGAGTCTTTGGATTGGAAGCAACTTTCCGTCTTCTTCAACCAGCAATCCTTCTTAACCTGGTAAAGAAGCAAATTTGCAGCCCGGAGATATCCAGGACCTGCAACATTGATCCATAATGATATTGGCAGCAAACAGAACAAGTTCCCCTTCAATAAAAAGTATGAGATGCTCTTGGGTAAATTATGAACCCTTCGAATATAGAAATAGTTGAGAGAATGAGTTGAGAGAAGATAGACTTGGGTTTTAATATATGATGAAAATATTGTAATGGTGGTTTATGGCATGTACTTTAGTACTTTTCGGATACATAGATATATAAAAATTCTGGAATATTTTGTTTTTTATGCCTATATATAAAAATTCTGGAATATTTTGTTTTTTATGCCTATATATATAGATACTTGCTGGTTTTAGTTATAGGAAAAGTTAGAGAATTGTATAAACAGTTTACTCAAGGTGAGAATATGAGATGATAGACATGTTGAAGGTGGCCTGTTGACTTGGACTGAGGAAGCAATTTTCCACTTTATGGACTGAAACTTTATATATCGTAATTAAAATGGCTTCAAGTAAATCTAAATCTAAACTGCTATAAGATATAATCAAAACAATATCTTGTTTAACAAAAAGTATTTATCATAGTAAACGATTTATTTTCTCCCCACATTAATCAACATAAGATATAATCAAAACAATATCTTGTTTAACAAAAGATATTTATCATATTAAACGACTTTTTTTTCAAGGAAATAGGTATTCCCGTTCTTTTAATAAATAATAAAAATATTTTATATTTTTATAAACCTTTTATCGCAAAAATTGAGATCAGAATTGATTAGTTAATCTATCGATTCAGGATTTATCAAAAAAATTATCGAAGATTTTTCGAATATATCAAAAGTTTTTAGTCAAAAATATAATCATTAAATTAATAAATTAATAATATATTTTCAATAAATCAAAATTATTAGAATAGTCAATTAGCTTATTTTTTCCTGAAAAAACAGGTTTACAAAAACAAATGAAACTACAATGTAAACAGTGAACACCCGATAAACTACTCCGGTCACTGGTCAGTCCACTTCTCAAGCCATCTGAAACCAAGAAATTTTAACACAACTATGTTCCTTCCCTTGAACACCAAAGAAGAGTAGTGATTGTGCTGTATCTATTTCTATATTTCTATTTGTTTTTCTTCTCTGCCCAAAAGATTCTGCAATTGATGTGATGGCCTTATCACTTGCAGCCCGTTTTACCTTCAACCTTCCCAATCAAAGTTTGCAGACCCATGCTCAAGTTTTCACCTTTAGAACACCCTCAAGAATCTTGACAACAAGAAGCTCTTCATTTTTCTTGGCAACCCATTTGAAGCCTTTGGTAAAAATCAATTCTACTGGTTTTAAAGTACTGACCAGGGCTTGTAGTGATGGTGGTGGGGATAAAATTGATGCTTCTACTTCTTCTGTAAGCTCTCTCTCTCTCTCTCTCTCTCTCTCTCTCTCTCCCTCCCCCCCCCCCTCCCTCCCCCTCTCTCCCTCTCCCTCCCGCTCTCTCTCCCCCTCCCTCCCTCTCCCATCTCTCTCTATACCTCTGTGTGTGTGTGTTGTGCTTACTGCTTGTTGATTTTATGTTATAATTGCATTATATTAGAATTATAATACCGTGATTTTACATACTGATGAGAAATGGGGAAGTTAAGTTATAAGTTCTTGACATTTGGTACATGGAGGCTGATGTGTTTGTGGTATTTAAATTTCTTAAATTACGATTGATAGGAAATAAAAATAAAAATAATCAATATTGCTGAGAAATGTTGAATGGTCAGGTTAAGTTATAATTTCTTGACAGTTGGTGTAGTGGAGATAGATGTGTGCGCGAGTATTTATGTTTTCTGAGTTTCTTATAATTGACGTTACCCAAAAATAAAAAATAAGTATAATATACAACATTAGTGTAGATGTTCTTTGATGCATAACATTCTTTTTTTGTTTCTTTCTGCTTTTATGTAGTGGATGATGGAGATACTGTAATATGCACGTGATATGTTTATGGGGGTGGGGGGATTGTACATGAAATTCTTCAAGTATTTTGTTGATGTCTATATTGCATTACTCTTACATTACATTCTGTGTTGGTGAAAGACGGTGCTAGTGAATTTATCTTTCGATGCTAGGGAGATTGTCAAGTATAGCCAAAGCTGACATATCATATTCACAAGCTCTGATCATTCATAGATAATTTTTGTCAAGATGACATATGTTTTTATCTAATTTTGCTTGGTTCTGCCTCTTCTCACTTGCATATTTGTTTTCCAGTGTTGAGGAAAGTAAGTATTTAGAATATCTGGCACTTGGAGTTAGTTGTATTGGAGAAAGTTTAGTAAATGCAAGTGTATGTTAGTGTTTTCTCTAATCAAGTCAGCTGGTGGTACATGCATAATAAAGATGGATTCGTTTTCTCTTGCATAAATATGATTGAAGAAATTTGGACTGTAGCTCTTAGCAGCTGTCTTGATCTCTCTTTTTTTCCTCTAAACTATACCTATGTAAAACATTCGTTCTTCAAGGTTGACTGTTGATTCTTTTTGCTACAAACTAGTCCCTGATTGAGCATCATATCTTTTCTATTTCAGGATATAAAGGCATCAACAATCAGCCCATCTACTTCTGGTGATGAATATGTTGCTTTGTTTGTTCGGATGCTTGGGTTGGACAATGATCCATTAGACAGAGACCAAGCCGTTGTTGCCCTTTGGAAGTATTCACTCGGAGGGAAACAATTCATTGATGCTATCATGCGTTTCCGTGGTTCCATTAATCTTGTTGTAAATCTCTTGAAATCAGAGTCCACTAGTACATGCGAGGCAGCTGCAGGTCTTTTGAGAACGATATCTGCAGTTAATGCTTATAGAGACCTCGTAGGTGAAAGTGGAGCGATAGAGGAGATATTTGGCTTGCTTAGGCGGTCTTCCTTGGTTTCTGATGTAGGGGAGAGCTGTATTACTTGATTTTATCTTTAGGTTATATTTGGAGGAAAAACTATAGATGACCTTGTCATTGCCTATGCAGGTGAAGGAGCAGAGTTTGTTTACATTGTGCAACTTGTCTGTTGATGAGAAGTTTCGGTCAAAAATTGTGCACTCTGATCTCCTTCCTATACTTATTAAGTTATTAGAGGATGAAGACATTAAAGTGGTGGAAGCAGCTGGAGGAGTTCTGGCTAACTTAGCGTTAAGTCAATCCAGTCACAAGATTATGGTTGAAGCAGGTGTAATCCCAAAATTGGTGAGCTTTCGCTTCTGACAACAGGAACTTAGCAAGCACATGTTCTTTCTTCTCTAACTTTTTCCATCTTGTTTAAGTTATGAAGAATTATAATAAATTTGGAACTATAAATGAATGAAAGCTATTTTATTGGTAAACTGTGTCATAGTTATTAGATCATCTTTCCTTTTAGCTTTAGGGCACTTAAAAACTTTTTATGATCTCCTTAGCTTATTCATATTATTTTTGTCATTGATAAAAACTAGAGCTATATGCGAGCTTCAAATAGGATTGAGGTAGTTGGATTTGTTTCAGCCTTGTAATGGTAGCCTAGTATTTATCAAATTGTAGCAAGTTATGTTGTCTGTATTATGTTTGATCTTGGATAAATGGTATGTGGTTCTTTCGGCAGTATATCGGTGTGGAATATTTCGAAGTTTTTTAATATTTCTTTTTACAATATGAATAATGCTCGCCTTGTTTCCCTCAATTTAACTTGCTAGGATTAACTTAGTTTGGCTTAATATGGTTTGTAGGATGTCTGTCCCTGTATTAGCCAACATCATTAAGTCACTAAGTCTTGTCTGTATTTTATACTAATAAGTCGGGTTTAGTTTGGTCAATTCCTGGTAAAAAATTTGCCTTGACAGCAGGGTTTTAGATAGGCCTTTCGACCCCTCAATTTTTGTATCCTGCATTGTAAATTATACACTTTTCTCATTGTAGTATATCAGGGTTTGGTCATTGCATATATGTATATTTACAGAGTTTGAAATCTTTTGGTGCTTTATTTAATTTTAATAATAATAACCTTATAGTGAGTGTGAAGTTCTTGCAACTTTTGGTGTCTGAACATCAAACTGTTTTGGATTGACTGTCGTAGTTAATGGGTGCAGGCGAAACTCTTAACGACTGATGCTGAAGGCTCTAAGGTCATTAGAAAAGAAGCCAAAAATGTTTTGCTTGAACTTGCAAAAGATGACTTTTACAAAATACTAGTTGTGGAGGAGGGTTTAGTTATAGTTCCTCTGATTGGCACAGCTGCCTACAAGTCCTTTAGACCAGCTTTGCATTCTTGGCCTTCTTTGCCTGATGGTACAGAGATAAAACAGAGTTCAAAGGGTCCTTCAAGATTTGGTGCATCTGAATTACTTCTTGGATTAAATGTCCAGGACAAGAATTCTGACTTGGAAGAAGCAAAAATGAATGCTATAGTTGGAAGAACACAGCAACACTTTCTTGCCCGTATTGGGGCTATTGAATTAGAAGATCAGCAGATATTTAATGGTGAATCCTCTTCTGATAGGCGGATCACTATTTTGCCATGGATGGATGGTGTTGCTCGGTTGACTTTGATACTTACATTAGAAGATGAGTCTGCTGTTGCTAGAGCTGCCGAGGCTATTGCTGATGCATCTATCAGTGAGCATATGAGGGTCTCGTTCAAAGAAGCTGGAGCTGTTAAACATCTGATTCAGTTGGTGGGTCATCATAATGTCATTGTTCGGTTGGCTGCTATTAGTGCTTTGGATAGGCTGTCTTTGAGGTTAGTTATGCACTTTCAAGATTCCCTAATTTATTGAATATTCGTAGGTGGGTGTTAATTTTGTCCTACAGAGTGACGTGTTCTGGAATCCAAACTTTTGTTTTTTAACCGACTGTAATGAGAAAATTGAAACTGAAGTTTCTTACCCAAGTCCAAATTATTAACTCTGCAATATAAATAACTATTCACTTGACCTGAACAAAAGCAGTTACTAGTTTTCCTCTCAAGATCTACTGCTAAACATTTTTTCCTACACAAGACTTTAAGTTGATGCTTCTACAAGGTGTATTAATCTAAATACCTTTTAATATGAAAATGTGGAGGAAGAGAGAGTATATTCGCTTGCCAATGCAGCAATCTGATATGTTTCCAAGCTGTCTGTAGAGGAAGGTTTCTGCTTGTGTGTTTTGTACATAATTGTGCAAAAAGCTTTCATAATTTAGTGAAACACGTGAACGGAATGCTCTCAGTCCCGCTTAACAGTGGTTTAGGTAGTAAGACAGCAAGATTTGTCATATTGTACAGAGCAAAACCGTTCAAAATTAACTCAAATATGTGGCATTCTCTGCAGTCTTAAAGTGTCAAAAATATATTCTAGGATTTAATGGCAGATATGAGCATTTGGAAGTACATCAAGTCAACTAGTATGCGAGATGCTTCAGCTTCTACTTATTATACATCATCTCTCTCTTTTATGCAGCAATAATGTTTGCCAGAGAATAGAAGCAGAAGGTGTTTTGTATCCATTGATTAATTCTTTGAAGAACTCTGAGATCCCTGGGAAAGGGGCAGATATGGTATTACAACTTTCATTTTCCCTTCTTCCTTGCAGATCCAGGTTTTACAGTTTTGAGGACTATTGAACCTAAATGATATAACAATGCAGATACTGAATATTCTTAATCGGATATTGGATCCAAGCAGAGAAATGAAATTTAAGGTGAGGAGCTGTGATATTTTACAGTTAATATCCTCATTTCTCTTTTACCATTTCCATGCTCTAATCTTTCCATTTTGCCTACTTTTTCTCCCGTCTTTCAGTTTTATGATGGACCTGTTAATGGATCAAAGAGGGTAGATGCAAAAGAAAATATTGAATCAGCTCAAAATGTAGATGAGATTGGAGTTTCGAGATCAACTAAAAGGTTTACATTGAAACTTTTTCTTATCTCAGTACACTTTACCCATCAATGGAGTTCTGCATCTGTATGTACGATTAGCTAATTTACTATTCTTATCATGTTGTGGTATCTGAAATGCAATGTTATTTTAGTTAAGGGGCCTTGTTTTTTATTTTAATCAATACTTGTGGTGCGTACATCACAATGTATGACATTTAACAATCCAAAACAAAATGTTGTAATCCATTTGATGGACCCCCTAATGTCATATATGGGTTGCTTGAACGGAAGAGAAGACGTTATTAACTTGATGATTGAAGAAAATATGAAGAGAATAGTAAATAGTTGTGGATAACAAGTATTGACTGTTCATTGATTTTGCCAATTTCTGATGTTCTTCATTCATGGAAGAATGAAAATCATTATTTGCCTGCAAAAAGACAAATAAATTATCTCCTCCCATTTATTCTTTTCTCTAGTTTCTCCACAGTATTCTATAACTGAATTCATCGTCTCTCCTAGTCTCTCCGGGCCTTCTTAATGTGGCATCACTTGTATAAAGTATCTGCTGTGAAGTAATATACCTGCTGGCAATATTATGGCTTCAATGAGATGGTTCGGGACCAGGCTAATGGAGAAAAATCTGTAAGCAGAAAATATGGGATGAAAGACATGGAAGAAACAAAAAAAACCACGTTGGTAAAGCGGAGATGCTAGTGTCAGTTGTTCTCTTATATAATCTTAATATGCTTATTAAGGACATTTTAGATGGTAATCTTTGTAGTTCAATAGGCTAAATTGTGACATTCACTAGTCATGTAATTACATAATCTTACAGTAAACAATATGTTAGCTCTGGTGATGCATTGCATTTTGTAGCATCTCTTTGTTGCTGTGAATTTGATTAGGTTTGTGGAATATTCTACGTCAGGTATAAAGGTCCAGTCACTATGTTGATTTTTTGTGTTGCTATATTTTGACACGAAAATCATTGTCCTCGTGGATGTGACTTAAAGATGAATGTTCATAACATTGATAACTCTTTTCTGTTGAATGAGACTTGTAATGAACGACAAAATTTGTTCACAGCTCGCAAAACATCCATGTGGAGTATACATCAGATTCTGCTTTTCTTGTTTGCCTTGTTGAGATCCTGAAGACGTCAGCCCCGGTTTCGCAACGAAAAGCAGCCTCTATTTTTGAGTTTATGGCAGTTGATCAGTCATGCATGGAGAAAATCACCTCGGTGGATATTGCATCTGGTCTGGATGCGGTTTTTAAACAAAGCATATTGAAAGGTAAGGTGTCTAGATTACATTTTGCTTCTCTTATCCTTTTTTTTTTATTTATATAAATTCAAGTATGAAGCCAACGAAACAATTCAAATATAACAAATGATTTAATTGTGTACTAAAAGCTACATTTGAAGTTTTAAACTGACACCAAAGATGGAAGGTGACAAAGGAAAAACTTTTGATCCATTTGAGTTGTTCAGTTTTAGGTGTAGTATAAATTTCTGCGAAAACTCGAGATACTTGACATTTAAGCTTAAAAAAAGCTATAAAAAGTTTAATCATGTTTGTTTGTCGTCCCTGGATGTTGTATGAATGCTGAATGTTTTTTCTTACCTGCTTTATTCTATTATAAATTTACCGATACTTTTGGATTTATGATATGGCAGGAATTGAATCTAACTTTGACCATCAGCAGCCGGAACTACATGCGTTGGAAGTCGAAGAAGCTGGTCATGCAATTTCAGCCGCCTCTCGATTGTTAACAAGACTGCTCGACAGTGATAGATTCTGCCAATCCATAAATTCCCTTCATTTCACGAAACAGCTCCGCGAAATCCTCCGCTCTTCTATTCCCCTGCACAACAAAGATTGGGTTGCTGCTTGCCTGGTTAAACTCAGTTCCCTCTCAGGTCCCTTCCCAGGCTTTGAAGATCCTATAAACAGGGAAGTAACACTGTATGAAACAGTGCCAAGATTAATACAACAAATTAAAAACTCATTTTCTCCAGAAATCCAAGAAGCTTCTGTTATAGAACTTAACAGAATAATTTCCGAAGGGGTGGTTAATTCCTCAAGAGCAGTCGCTATAGAAGGAGGAATCTTTCCACTGGTAAAGCTAATCGAAGAAGGCACGGACAGGGCTGCGGAAGCTGGTCTCGCGATTTTATACAATCTGAGTATGGACAGTGAGAATCACTCAGCTATTCTTGCTGCCGGAGCAGTGCCTGTATTGAGGAGAATTGTACTCTCACAGAGACCACAATGGACACGAGCTCTTCATTTACTCAGAACCTTACCTTCATCATAAGTTCATATCATTGTAGAACCTGTTATCTGTGCTACTATTAATTTTGTAGGGAAGTATTATTAATCAGAATGAGTTAAAAAGTTCTGTTTTACAAGCCTTCTGTAATTCTAATGGTACATGCATGTGTGTGTGTTTATTTTTTACTCTTTCCTTTTTATTTAAAACTTAATTAAAACTCTACGGTCAGAATTTATAAAAGGGCTGTGAAGCTTTCTCGGGATTAAAAATTATTAATGAGATTGGAGTTAATATAAAATCTATGACGTAACTAAAAAATGGTCGTTAGCATGTTCATGATGCACACTAGAAAATCTAGAAAATCTGTAAGAAAAAACATTATAAAGCTAAATACAGTTGGTACGAAATGTGTAAGCTTATCTTATCCCAGAGAGCAAAATAAGGTCTCTTTGTGATTCAGATATTTTCTTGGCGCAAAAATACAGTTGAAAAACAGTTACAGGTACTTAACAGAAACTAATGAAGCAGCATTAGCTGCTTATCTTTCTGTTGTAGGAAGAAGATGAAGATGTTCAGCAGCATTAGCTGTATCAGTGTCCCCATAACCTTCCCTGTCGCGAAATCTCCAGTTCTCTGCTCCCTCCCTGACAACAATAGTAGCAACAGCAGCAGTGAGGACTCTTCTTCTCCTGCTGGTTCGATACGTAGAACACGAAAGGCTAGGATACCAACCTCATCCTCACAACCACTGCAGAAAAAGCCTTCTGTGGCTGAAATCGAACGAGCCATTGGTGCAGGTGTTTTCAGAGACAGAGACACTGATGGGTAAACAAAAAGTTATCTCTGCAAACTATACTTCCTGTTAATGTTATGGTTTTGTTTGTGAATTCTAATTGTTGCTGAATTAAAAAAAAATAAAATCAGTGATATGGAACAGAAAACACTGTTTGATACAATTTTGTCGAATTCAATTGGTGAGAGTGAAAGTTCCGTGGAGAAGAAGCTCCGCGAGACTGGAGAGTGGATTCTTGAGAAAACTGAAGGCCCATCCTCTCGCTCTGCTGGTACTCTTCTTTTACTTTATTTTGTTCATTTGAATCTTACTGTCTATGCATTTATGAATCGTTTTTTATTTTTTCGAAATCTCTTTGCTTGATTGATCATTCGATTATTAGCCTTAGGATAACACAAATTGTTAGATTTGTAGTTTTGCGTAGTTTAGCTGTGACCATTTTGTGTTTAGAAGACTTGTTCAAGCTGATGATATGTTTCGTCATCTTTCTCATCAAAAACTATCAACAGACTACTCAATGTCCACGGAAACTCATTTAAGCCACTATATTCACTTATATATATCACTCCATTAAATCTGGAAAAAATATTAATGAAAAAGTTAACAAACAGATGAGTCTTTTTTACAGGGAAAAACATTCTGAAGACCGTATTCCTATTGATTCTACCAGTGTGGATCATCTCCTTCCTAGTAGCTGCAGGTTTCGTAAAACTCCCCTTCGCCACTCCAATTCTTGATGACTGGATTCTGTAGTACAAGAAATGCATCAGAATTCATGCAACTACTCTGAAATAATCAACATTCCCCTCCAAGTCCATCAAATCACAGGAATGATGAAATGCTTAGCTGCAGCACCTCTAAGGCGCTATCTCGGTCCAATTTGTATCATTATTTGCAATACCAGAAGATTATTTCTCGAAATTCTGGTTTGTTCTTCAGTATCTTAGTTTCGAAGATCATATATACATGAACCGGTCAATAAAAATTCTGCGTCCGCCACTGAGTAACAGGATCGTGTTGAAATTAGGATGAAATTATTTTTGGGAGTATATAAATTCGGCATTGGTTGGGTAAACGGCTTTGATTCTACTGCTAATCTGTAGCCAACCATCCCATTTGACTATCTCCAACTAAATTTAACCTAATGCTTTTGTTTAAACCACAAGTTGACAGCTAATAAGAAGGAAGCAATTTGTGCTTCTTGGTGAGCTAATAAGTTATCATAATTGCATGGCCATGTCTAAACCAACTATCACATCTCCACATGTATGTTATTAGTATTTTACTCAATAAAGATCAAATTGTTTGGTTAATATATATTTTGTAATAAATATTAACTCATCATTTATTTTTTAAAAAAATATAATTTAATTTTGAATTGTCTAAATTTAGTATAAATTTAGAATTTTGTATCAAGTAAATCATCTGTCACCGACTAGACTTGATATAAAAATTTTAATTTTTTGATGATTAAATTGATATTATTTTTAAATCGTTAATCAAACCAAGTCAATTTTGAAATCGATAATTAATTAATATATTTGAACGAAATCGGGGAAAATTTTGATATTAATCATGATAATTTAGTTTATCGAAACTTGTCGGGTTTTTTCAGAGTTGTGTCACTGCTCACGTATCCATTAAACTATGTGATCTACATAGCTTCTCAATACTCAAAAGCTGGAGAACTTTTTTAGTAAACCTAGATACAGTTGTTATAACCAACAAAAGTCCTGTTTCTAGTGATGTTTTAAAGAATTTGTTTGGTTTAGTTGTGTATAAACTTAGATGATACTACTTCATAGTTCATACTCTTCTTTAAAGAAAAGCAGTCTTCTTATTTTCTCCAAAATTTCTACAAGTCAGATTTTCGTCCGCTCCAAAATTTATTAACAATCGCAAATTTGATAAATTATGATCAAAAAATTATATATCTAAACATTATTCTAAAAGTCGATGATTCTATTTCATAATTCGCTGAATAAATTAGATTTTCAATTATTTTATTTAAATTTTATTGAGTGTCTCTCCCAGTTAAGTCTGATTTTCATTTTTTACAGAATCGAAAATATATAATAATTCTTATAATTTATAATAATGAAATATATACCTACTATAACCTGAATAATTAATAAAATATAAAAATATTGATTGAGAATTGAGAAATAAATGGTGGAAACATACAGACACCAGTATGAATGGACAGCCAGCTGCCACTTGCCAGCAACTCTTTAACAAAAAAGGACTTCTTTAATTATTATTCATCACTAAAAGAAACGAAAATGAACAGAAACGGCCCATTTGATTCTGTAATAAATCTTCTCCACCAAAATTGACGATCTAGAGAGAGAGTATTGAAAAACCCAACTCAACTTCTAGAGAGAGAGGGCACTTCCGATCTTATCGGCCATAATATAGTACTCCTGTCTCTTGTGTAGATATAGATACAGGGGTAGTGATATATAGATACAGGAAGGACATAGTGGTGGTCAATTGAGAGATGGGGAGTGTTCCTGCTTGGAGAAAAGCTTATGGCGCTCTTAAAGATCAGACCAAAGTTGGCTTAGCCCAGCTCAATAGTGATTTCAAGGTCTCTCTCTCTCTCTCTCTCTCCCTCCCTCTCTCTCTCCCTCTCCCCATCTCTCTCTCTCTCCCCCCTTCTCTCGCTCTCCCTCTCCCTCTCTCTGAGCATTTGATTTGGATGTAATTGTGTGTGATTGTGTTCAATTAGGAAGTGGATGTTGCAATTGTGAAAGCTACAAACCATGTGGAGTGCCCACCTAAAGAAAGGCATCTAAGAAGTTAGTCAGATCCTTTTCTCTTGATCCATTTGATTTTTTGAAAGTTTTGTTTCTTGACTTTTGAAGATGGGATTTTTATGGATGTTTTTGCAGAAATTTTGATCTCGACTTCAGCAATTAGGCCTCGGGCTGATGTTGCGTATTGCTTACATGCTCTTGCTAGACGATTAGCCAAGACCCATAATTGGACTGTATGTCTTTTTCTGATTCTTATTCATAAAGTTTAAATTTTGGTGATTGTGCTGTTTTTTGTTGAATTTTGTTGGACTTGTTTGGCTGAATCAAGTAAAGTATGGGTTTTGGCTAAAATGTTTATGATCTGAGAGGATTCTGCATTTGATCAGTTTTTTGTGTCAGTGTATGTGTCTGTACATGTTTGAATTCGTCGAGAGTATATAAATGGTAGAAGTATAAAGTCAGAGGACCGTGAGTATGACTGCACATTTTGTACAAATGAAAAGATCATGTGTTTTAGTTATGTTGACATCATTTGTAAGATAATAGATATAAGGGGGATTAATAGGGGCCGTTTGGGTGAGCTTAAAACAAGTGCTTCTTGCTTAAATTAAAAAATGTGAAGTAGAAGTTGGAAGTTAGTTAAGACTTATAAGTGATTAAAGTGTTTGGGAAAAAAGTAGAAGTCATGAAATAAAAGGTAGGAATCCTAGATTTTTATAAGTGCTTCTCGACTTTTTACACAAACGATACGAATAAGTGCTTCTAACTTAAAATTTCAGAAGCGGGGCTTAAAAGCCCCACCGAAACACCCACTATACCGCCAAAAACTTATTTTCCTGACTTTTGACCAACTTTGACCCAAATTTTTTTAAAGAAAACAAGTAGTTGGCCAAATTTTGACTATACTAGTTTGGAAGGTTATGAGTCCTTGCCAATTTTTTCTATTTTATAGATCACTGATATATAATTTAAAAAAAAAAAATTTGGGGGGAGAGGTGAATATTTACGTATAGATATTAGAATATATTAGAATTATATTAAACTCAGTTAGGTCAAGTGATATGAGGAATGAGAAAAAAATTGGTATATCCTGGTCACCTCTATGGGTAAAACTATATTAACCAGTATAGTGTATTTATTACGCCATAATGTATATGTTGGATTGTAATCGGGGTTTGTTGTGGTTCCTAATTTTTGAAATATGAATGAGCACAAAATGCCAAATAAGCTTAAATTTTGATTAGGCAGTAGTACAAGGAATGGGCTTTATGAACTCGGATGTGATAGAATGCTTTAACTTTACTAGTCTTACTTAGCTATCAATCAGAATAGTTATATATCTCTCTGCGTCTTGTTCAACAGGTGGCTCTAAAAACACTTATAGTTATACATCGGGCCCTGAGGGAAGGAGATCCCACTTTTAGGGAAGAACTTTTGAATTTTCAGCAGAGAGGACATATTCTCCAATTGTCCAACTTTAAAGATGATTCCAGTCCAGTTGGTTAGTACTTCTAAATGCTCACATATCATCGGTTGGAAATAGTCTTTTCCTTGTGAACTTAAGATCACTTGCACATCTCATAAGTTAATTATATTGACTTTTTTTGCAATTTTTTTTCTAGCTTGGGACTGTTCAGCTTGGGTACGTACATATGGACATTTTTTGGAAGAACGACTTGAATGCTTTAGGATTCTGAAGTATGATATAGAAGCAGAACGGCTTCCGAAATCTGTCCAAGGGCAGGAGAAGGTATACATGGATTATGTATCATTACATATTATGAAAAAAGCTCTAGTGTGTAGAAGTTAGATACCTAAGTTTGAACAGTAGTTAATGATTTTTCGGATACATTACTACCCGAAATTGGTAACACTGTATTGGAAGGAGACTTTAAGCACAAAGTGGATATCACTATGCTTGGAACTGTACTGTTAGTTGATATTAATTGGTGACTGTATTGACCACTGAGATTAATCGAAAATCCACAATAATATTTCTTTTTGTCATGTTAGAGTAAAATTTTGATGTTGGCATGCATGCAATATGTTTGGCTCCAGAGACCAGAGGATACAGCATAAGCAACCATGTAGAGTCAAACTATGTGTTTTGTTTGGTAGTGATATTAAGAGTATAACATAGAATAATGAAATTTCAAGTCCAATTATGTTTTGGTATCAATTCGGTTGTTTAATTATCTTTTACTTATACAGGAGAGAATATTTTTGCAGATTTGCATATATTTATATATATATTTTTCTCTCTGCAGGGGTACAGTAGAACTAGGGAGTTGGATAGTGAACAATTGTTGGAGCAGTTGCCAGCTTTACAGCAATTACTCTTTCGACTTATTGGCTGTCGGGTAATTTCTTGCTTTTCTTGCTTTCTGCAACTTCATTGCATATCCTTTCCATATACCAAAGAACAGATTATCCTCTTGATGCTTATGTAGATCCTTGTTGTCATTTTGCAGCCCGAAGGAGCAGCTGTAAACAATTACGTAATACAGTATGCGCTGGCTCTGGTTCGTGAATTTTTTTAATCTGTATTCAACATTTTTTGAAGTTCTAACTATGATTATCCATGTATAATATGAGCTGCGTGTGAGGTCTAATATGAGTAAGATGTGAAAGGTCCTGAATTTTGTCTCCAAAATGAGGAGTACACAAAGTGTGTGTTGAATTCATTGATAGTGTGTGCTGAATGACTTGAAAAATAATTCAGCTTGGAGCCTATGTATCTAAACTGTATTGTGGTAATTTCAGGTACTCAAAGAGAGCTTCAAGATATATTGTTCCATAAATGATGGAATAATAAATCTCATCGATAAGGTGAACTGATTTTGACTATTTTTGAAAATCTATATGCTCTGCAAGTGGCATGTTGAATCATGTCTTATTTATTTCTCTTCGCTTAGAAGCCCAATTTTGTTTCAGTTTTTTGAGATGGCAAGACATGAAGCTATAAAAGCATTAGATATTTATAAGAGAGCTGGTCAGCAGGTAATATACTGGATTGTGAAATTGCCCAATCCTCTTCACTCTTATCATCGCTTTCTACTAAATTAGATGGCAATTATATTTACCTAACTGTGTGCAGGCATCTAGTCTGTCAGAATTTTATGAAGTTTGTAAAGGTCTGGAGCTTGCTAGAAATTTCCAGTTCCCTGTTTTGAGAGAGGTAGACCACACTGTGTTGAAATATAATTATGAGCTTTACCAGAAATCGTAGTAATCTGCCTAAAATAAAAAGAATGATGCTTTAAGGTTTATATGATGCTGTGACTGTACATGTGACTATATTGACTCTCAATTTTCCCCTTTTCAGCCCCCACAGTCTTTTTTGGTGACCATGGAAGAGTATATTAGAGAAGCACCGAGAATGGTCAATGTTCCAGCAGTGCCATTGGTGAGTTTGTCTATTTGAGCAGTAGCAGTAGCGGAGATGCATAAAGTTTGCTTATTACTGGCTTTGATAGATTGTGTTTCCATTTACTTTCAAACACTCATAACAGATAATTAATTCTTAACCAGGAATTTCCAGAGAGACTTCAATTGACATATAAACCAGAAGGGGATGATGCTTCACCTTCTGAAGGAACACCATCACCTAATAATGAATCCAAGCCCCCGGGTCTGGATATAGTGGCTGTCTCATCAGTTGAAGAATCCTCCCCAATCACTGCACCCCCTCCTGCAAATAACTTCGATTCTGAAGATCTGTTGGTAAACATTTACCCTTCTCATGTGTTATCTGGCAATGTTCAATAGCATAACCTCACCTGGTCCACCTTTTTGTGTTGTCATATCTCACTTTTTAATTCTTTTCTGGGTTAGGGATTTAATGCTACGTCACAAAACACCACACCTATTGCATCAGCGATAGAGGAAAGCAATGCATTGGCACTGGCTATTGTTCCATCTGGTAATTTAATATTATATTGGCTTCCTCTTGCTGTCCATCCTAGTTTATCTTCCTCGAATGTATATGGCCTTTTAACTGCTTAATGTGTGACATTCGGTACATGCACACACAGGTAATACATCTGCTCCTCTGCAAACTAAAGATTTTGATCCTACTGGATGGGAGCTGGCATTGGTTAACACCCCGAGTAGCGACATATCCTCAGTTCAGGACAGGCAACTGGTAAATTCTGTCTTCATATTGTTCTCTCTACTCATCATTATAACATGAATGGCAGACGGTCCGAAATAGCAAAAAGTTTTGGTACTTGTATATTTTTGGGTGATTCTTGACCACAAAGAAAAGTTTAGGTCAATAGTCAGCACTCCGCATCAACATTTTCTTGTTACATTTATTGAGAAGAAATAGTTGTGATGGATTGCAATGTTGTGTCATTTCTTGTATGTGGATTCCAACTGAATTACTATGATCACATCCGTATTTTTTTAACTGGTTTATCAATTGACATGTACCAGGGTGGTGGATTGGATTCCCTCACTCTGAATAGCTTGTACGATGAAGGAGCTTACAGAGCCTCTCAGCAACCAGTATATGGGTCGCCAGCCCCCAACCCATTTGAATCATCAGATCCGTTTGCTATATCAAACAATACAGCTCCTGCTGCAGTTCAGATGTCAGCAGTGCCTCAGTATCAAGCCAATCCATTTGGCCCTTACCAACAACCTACATATTCACATCCCCAACAGCAACCAGATTTGATGATGGGTCAACAAAATCCTTTCCTCGATGCAGGGTTCGGAGCATTCCCAGTCAATAATGGTGCACACCAGCCAACAAGCAATCCTTTTGGCAGCACGGGCCTCCTGTAATGAAGTTTTGATGTATTTGAAGGTGTGGAGAGTTTTTTGAGGTTGGTGGATTTTATAGTATTCCACGATATTTGTCTCTTTTTTTTTTGGTTAGTTTGAGCGTTATTTGTAGCATTTCACAACTAAAGGTATTATTACTTGCTGTTAATTACTCTGTAATCAGTTTTAACCAATCATTCTTTATTGAACTCCGGCCTGACGTGAATAAGAAAGTCTTGATGTATAACGTGATTTCTTGCCCATTTCTTACTAACGTAGACACTTTGGACCGGAGAGTAATATTGTTGGTGTAGGATTGTTCAAAGCAGAGGGTTTCGTAGTTGATTATGTAAAATCAAAGTTTTTAGTTTGGATAATTTTTTCTTGAGGGTTTGATGTGTTAATGTAAACATTAAGCATCTGGATTCGAGGTAGATTAATGTGATTTTAATACATAAATATCATTAAGAATGTTACTCGTGGCTTCATCAATACTGTATTTCATTCTTACAAGTATTTGAGTAGAGTAAAGACAGTTGACTGAATTTAATTGGACAGACAGATGGGTTTTATTATTATTAATGTGAGCGGAAATGATCATACATCGCTCATTTTCGGGTATCGGTATATTTTCCAAAGTTTTCACTTTCCGATCGCAAGTTTTCACTTTCCGATCGCATCTTCTTAAACTTTAGTATGGGGAAGAATGTAATCATCTTCAGCTATCAAAGTTGCTCAATCATAGGGAATTCTTCTAATTAAATGGCAACTTTGTGGCTAATCATGGTACCCATGAAGTCCGTAAGGACCACGACACTTGTGAAAAGAAAAGGCTCATCGACCTTAGAATTCTTACCTGTCGCAAAAGTTATTTCTAGAAAACGTCAGTACAAAATAGAAATTAAATTCGAACTTGATACGATAATCCAATATGTCATATGCGGTGAAGGACACCCGTGAACAAAACTCGAGTTCGGCTTTCATATCCCCTCCCTTGGGTCGAAAATAAGTTCGGCTTTCGTATCCCCTCCCTTGGTTGAAAATAATGTAATTATAAAACTTCTAAATTTCGTACAAGAATTCACACTAATCACTTGATAATCAGAAAAGGAAAAATATTCAAGGACATGTATGATGAGGTCCAGCATCTAGCATTCCTAATGGGGTCCTCAAGCCTTACCTTACTTTGTTGTGGACCATCTAGTCAATATATTGTTATAGTGGGGCCCTCATTTTTTATGCTCCATGAAAAAAACAGTGTGGAGAGGGGTGAGGATTCAATGATCAAAAGGTGTTTGGATCCAAAGATGACCCTCACCATCACTTTAATCTCACAAATTTGATCCAAAAAAAAGTTCCGGGGATCTGCTAAATATCTGACCAATGACTTCTAGGCTCGGTTCTTATATATTACTCTGACCCAAACACGCTTAAATTCAATTTTTTTAGAGAGTGCATTAGTAATTCCGCACTTGAATTGGCAAGTTAGTGCTGGTATAATCGGCCTAAAAATTTTTTAGAGGGTGCAGTAGTACTTCCGTACTTGAATTGGTAAGTTAGTGCTGGTCTAATCATCCTAAAAATGTTTAATGACCCGTGAAAATATGGGAAAAAATCGCGAAGAATGGAATGATTGGTGGAAAATTAAATAAAAAGAAACCTTCTTCACTGATTCACTTTTAACACTCAGTTAACTTCCATCTATTTTTAAAGCTCTGAGCCTTATTTCTCTGTCACTCCTTAGAACTGCAGACATTTCTCAAAGTAGTCTAAAGAATTCATCTTTGCTATCATTTTCATTGTCAACATTGGCTCTTTTCCAGTCTCTTTTTCTTCTGTTTCTTTCATAAATATACTAAAACCAGAACCATACATGGATGCTAACAAATTTGCCACTATGTTGCATAGAAGCTCAACAAAAATCAAGCATGCTCTTGTGTTTGCAGGTCTTGAATGGGCTCTTATAATTCTCCTCCTGCTTAACGCGCTCTTTCAATATATGATCGTCAAGTTTGCCAGCTACTTTGGCCTAAAGCCACCATGTTTTTGGTGTTCTCGTGTTGATCACTTGATTGAGCCAAGAAGATGCAGTAATTTACATAGAGATCATCTCTGTGAAGCCCATAGTGAGGAGGTTTCGAAGTTGGGTTACTGTTCAGCTCATCAGAAGTTGGCTGATTGTCAGAGTATGTGTGAGGATTGCTCGTCCTCAAGGCAGGACTTTTGTGGTTTTTCACTGAAGTTCAACTTTGTTCAATGGGTGAAAGCAACTGGAGTGATTCTTAATGATGATGATATGGTTATTAAGAATGGTGTGGAGGGGCTATGTTCTTGTTGCGGTGTGATCTTTGAGAGGCAAATTTACGCTCCTTATGTTCCGATCAAACCTTCGAATTGGAATCATTTCAAGTATGATATTCAAGAGAAAAACTTGATTACAGAAAAAAGTGAAAATCAGTATTATGGTAAGAATGATGAGAAATCAGATTTTTATGGAATAGATTTCGTTATTGCACATTTTAATGGTGATGATCATGGATTTAAAGGCAAGCTTGAGAAGCTGATGTTATCTAGTGTAGATGGAGTTTTAGAAGGAGATATTGAATTGAATGAAGAAGTTTTTGGCATTACTATGAATGATCCAAGTTCTGATGAAATTGTGCATCAACAAAGTCGCGAAAAAGATGCATCTTTTGAAATTCTGCAGCAGCATTTGGAATTCTTAATTGACGGTACTGGCCAGCAACTGGTTCCAGTTGAATCGATAGGTTCAACAACTGCAGATAATGATACCAAGTACGGTGTTGAAGATCATGAGAAAAATAGTGATTGTCTGGAAGCCCCCCTGGTATATGAAGATGTTTTTGCAGCTCCAGTTGTTTCTGATCAAGAAAATACTGAGGAAACTGAGTTTGCTGAGAATTATTTACTTGTGCCACCTCAAGATGGCGATTTAGTACATGAACAAATTATCCAGATTAATGTCCAAGACACTGCACCATACTTTCTTGCAGGTGATTTAGACTTTATGTTCTTCATTTAAAAAGGTCTTTGTATCTGACTGTGCTGCACCAGATTTTTAGTAGTGTTAATCATTCAAAATGTGCAGTTTCTGAAGAAGGATCGGAAATGCAACTCTATCAAGCTGAAAAGGAAGCCCCAACATGTACAGAAGTTGCGTTAGCAGATATGGAAGGAGGAGACCAGGATGTCCCAATTGGTAACTAATCTCAAAATTAACTTACATTCTTATTCTGTTTTTCTTTCCTCTAAATTCATAAAATTTGAATACGATATTGTACCAGGAACAGCTACTGAAGACTTATCAACATTCATGATGAGTGACACTGATACAGAGGTCTCAATCGGAGCAGAGATTCCTGATCTCAATTCAACTGAAGACGCTTATACTGAAGACAATCACTGTTTACATGCAGAAACATCTGCAAGTTGTACTAGTTTCCATGCACATTACGAACATGGTAACACTAGCATCCGCTTTGCATTGTATTCTTATCTATATATAAAGTTTTGTGTTTTAATTTTGTTTTCCTGGTTATTAGGTTCCGAGACAGATTCCCAAGAAACAGTTGATCTGAGTACCTTCATGATCGAGTTAAATGATCACAACATAAACAGTCAATCATCAGTATATTTTGAGATTAATGGAAATGAGGATGAAAATTTTTGTGAAAGGCCTAATTCATCAAATGGTCATTCTCATGTAGACAAAACATCGCTTTTCCATCAGAGAAAAGACTCCGAGGCTGATGAATCTTTGGAAGGGAGTGTTATAAATGAGTTTGATGATGAAGTCATGACTGTTGAAAGCCTAAACTCGACACTGAGAGCCGAGAGGAAGGCTTTAAATGTTGTATATGCAGAACTAGAAGAGGAAAGAAATGCTTCAGCAGTAGCTGCCAGCCAAACTATGGCCATGATTAATAGACTGCAAGAGGAGAAGGCAGCTATGCAAATGGAGGCCTCACATTATCAAAGAATGATGGAGGAGAAGTCGGAATATGATCAAGAAGCAATGCAACTAATGAATGACCTAATGGTGAAGATGGATAGCGAAAGGCAGTGGTTAGAGAAAGAATTGGAGGTTTGCAGGGAAAAGTTGCTGGATTATGAGGCCAAAGAGAACATGGTTATGCTACAAAGAAGCATGGATGAAAGTGCAAAAATCGGATTTTCATCTGTCTCATGCTGCACTGAAGAGGACAGTGATGAGATATCCATTGATTTAAACAAGGAAGAAAATAAGTCTTATGGTCATCAAGGAAATGGATGCCTCAATACCCCAGTTAAAGATGTTCTATATTTCCGGGATCAATTTGGAAGCATTGATGAGGAAAGAATGTCCCTTATAGATCAACTCAAGGCTTTGGAAGATAAGCATTGTGCATCAAGTGAAGATGAACAACATTTTGAGAAACATCTTAATCTTGAAAGGAGTTCTGGCATCGTTGGTGAATATGAAAACGCGGAGTTCAGCATACATTATAATGAATTTGATGCAGCTATCACAAGATTCAAGCTACAAGACAGGAGAGCAGCAATGAAGAATGAAGAATGAATTGATGAAGGCTTGAATTTTCCCCCAAAATTTAACATTATTTACGCGATGCAAGGAATAATGTACATCATCCTTCTGTTAACAGGTCCTTTTACTTAAACTCTGTGATTAGCATATTAAGTTACCAACTTTCCAAAAATCTCAAGGTCGTAGGAAGAAGAATACGTGGATCGTGTTGTGTTAACAGCATTACAATGATAGTACTCTTTCATTACATTTTCTATCATTTCAAGAAAATAACTAATAACAGTTTTTGCTAATGCTTTGTAGTTAGCCAAGTAACCTTCTGTTTCTTCAACTTCACTTCTGAGACTATTTTCACTTGCACGAGTTCTCGAGTTTTCAGCAAAGTGATATTTGAGTTCATTTTCTCTGATAGTGATATTTGAGGCTCTATCCTTAAAAAAAGTGATATATTGGACCAACACTCATACATTTCACGTAGATTTTGATCTGGAAGCTCTCTTGAAAAATAAGGGGACTGAAGAAAAAGTTTGTGGCTGTCATGGATAGTAGAAAGAGGCATGTGCATTCTGTGAAATGTTGTGTTGGAGTGGTGTATATGTCTCCCTGTTGAAGGAAAAAGGAGAATGGTGAATGTATGTGAATGTAGGCTAATGAGTAATGGATGAAACTACACTCTGTCTTTACATGTTAGCAAAGAATTCATGGCTTGCAAAGCTAAAGTGATAGTTCAAGTTAAGATTCCTCTGGTCACCTCTAGGTGCAGTGTATTTGCATTAATAATTTAAAAGAAAAAATTAATCATCATGCCATCTGAATAGTATCTCCTGAAACTAAGTTCTTATAAAATCGAAATTAATCAATTGACCTTCCGATTTAAGATTTATCGGATATTTTCTCAATAAATCGGGAATTTTCAGTTAAATCAGATGTAATCAGTAAGTGTGTAATTCCAACAGCTAAACTGAAACTGATCTGTTAAAAAAATGGTTAAAACTTAAAATTCAGTTCGAAACCGCGCTTAAACTGGACCGGCATGAATGGTGGAAAGAAACGAGCCGGCTACGAACTCAATCCCGGCAGACCGGAACCGGACCGGCTACTACTCAAAAGTCAAAACAGTTATTTACCCTTGAACAAGCCATGTAGTGATGTAGGCAAGTTTAGATACATTTCGGGTGTTTGGCACGGGTTTATAAGCCCGCTTCTGAAATTATAAGTTAGAAGCACTTATTTGTACCGTTTGGGTAAGAAGTCAAGAAATACTTTAAAAAAGCTACGAATGCTAGCTTTTGTCTCACGGCTTCTACTTATTTCCCAGACACTTTTATCACTTATAAGTCTTAACTTGCTTCTAACTTCTACTTCACTTTTTCACTTTAAGCAATAAGCACTTATTTTAAACTCACCCAAACGACCCCATTTTCTACTTATACTAGTCAACTGAAGTCAAGTCAACTAACATAACAATCTCCAATCTGCACTGTTTAATTGTATGGAACTTTCATACTCAATGAATCACATGATCATCAAAGTTAGAAAACAAAAACAGACTCAGAAGAACACAAATCCCTTGTCAATTTTCTCCATGAAAGCAAAACAAGTCTTTAAGCAGCATGAACAACAAATCACCAAAAAATATTTTCCAGGCTTTCACTAAGCATTTCAGATTCCACTCCAAAAAGGGTACTTTGTTTACTTAAAACTCTTGCAAATTTATGTTTTACAGAAATTAATGTTGTTTGTTTCAAGAACATATAGATACTATGTTTTCTTGATTGTTTAGTGTGATTTGTTAGAGGAACAGGGAGATGAAATGGAAAAGATTGCTGCCCAGGAGCAAAAGGTGTTTGCTTTTGAGACTTTAGTTTCTGCTACTAAAGATTTTCACCCTGATCGCAAACTTGGGCAAGGAGGGTTTGGTCCTGTTTTTAAGGTGGTCTTTTCTGTCTTTCGAAACTCGCAAAGTTTTATACGGTGGTTAGATATAAAGTATTTAGGCCGTTTATAGATATACAAGTCAGTAACTAATGTATACCAATTTGATAACACTTTCACTCATATGGGGGTCGTTGGGTCCGGTATGCATCTAGTTGTGAGTCTGGGATGTTGTAACAGTTTTGTATGAAATTTGATGTGTTTTGAGATTTTGGATGCTAATATCATCAAATTAATATTTTGAGAATTCATGCACAGGGGAAATTGAGTGATGGGAGGGAGATTGCTGTTAAGAAACTTTCTCAAAATTCCGGTCAAGGAAAGAAAGAGTTCATGAATGAGGCGAAATTGCTGTCTCGTGTACAGCATAGAAACGTTGTTAGTTTGTTGGGATATTGTTCACATGAAGAAGAGAAGCTGCTTGTGTATGAGTATGTAGCGAATGAGAGTCTTGACAAGTTTCTTTTCAGTAAGTTCCCTGCATTGTAAAGGCCTTCGTATTTTCTTTTATGTTCTTGGTGATTAATACCTTACTTAGAGATCTTATTTCTTGATTTCAAATTGTGATAATGGACGAGTCAAGTATTTTCTCAGATTCCGTAAAAGAAATTGCTCAGCAGATAATAGTTACAAGCACTATTTAGGACCCCTATGATCATAATGTCCAAGTGATTTATTAAAATTTGCTAGCTGTACAATTTACAGTTCAATAGAATAATGGTAAAAGATGTCACCCTTAACTCCAGAGAGGGCGAATTTAATTTCATCAGAATGATTTTATGTGATTTAGTTGCGAGGTCAATGTAATGATCTGGTAGCCTTAAACTAGATTCAGGAAGACAAGGAGCTCTTGATTGGAAGAGGCGGTATGACATAATATCAGGTGTTGCTAGAGGTTTGCTCTATCTTCATCAAGATTCGCACATATGCATCATCCACCGGGACATAAAGGCCAGCAATATTCTACTAGATGATAAATGGATACCCAAGATTGCAGATTTTGGAATGGCACGACTCTATCCTGAAGACCAAACACATGTTAACACCCGTGTAGCTGGTACCAAGTATGTTTTTCATCGTCTTACTCTCTTTGTTCATTTTGATGGAATTTCAAAATAAACATGATCTGGTTTCTGAGCGTCACTTCTAATTGATACAGTGGGTATATGGCTCCGGAATATGTTATGCATGGCAAATTATCAGTCAAGGCAGATGTTTTTAGCTTCGGTGTTCTAATTCTGGAGCTCATTAGCGGTCAAAAGAATTCCACTTTTAACCAAGATTCAAGCTCTCAGAATTTGTTGGATTGGGTAAGACTTTATCTATCTGGGTTCATAGTGATATGATTATTTGTTTTCATGGAACTTTAGATAGCCATCTACTAGTAGCATGTTTATGAGACCCTTGTGAACAAGGGGGGTAAATTTGAACGTTGGTCAGTTCTAACAGCACCATACCAATTTCTCTATTTCTATAGAACTTTCCACCTGAATGAATGTTGGGCATGTATCGTAGTCCCTCTGGCCCTCCCTACCATTAGAAACTCTACTCAGTACAATAGTGGAGAATCTGTAATTCCCTGTGACAGCTCAACTGTTAGTTCTGGTGGAAACTTTATTGGGGGTAGTCCAGAATCTAGGAAGACTCAAAACTAATGCATTGCTTAGCATAAAACTTCTCTACTTAAATTGATCATGATGACTTGTTAGAAGTCCATTTCTTTTTATTATTAGAGCTGGAAAAGTACATATTTTGAAGATAGCATTTTTAAGCATCAAGATTGTTAACTTTATAATCTCATTGATAAAAACTCACTCTGTTGATTGCAAGATGTAACATCTCACATTGGTTAGATAAAGAGTATTTGACCCTTTATAGATGAGTCAATGACTAATGTATACTAGTTTACCAGCATTTTTGGGCCAACCTGAGAGGTATGCATCTAGTTGTGGGCTTCGGATGTTACACGAGACCTAAGCCATATGCACGTCCAAGCACCTAACTCAAATCTAGCATAAAAATCATTGTTGCAGGCATACCATCTTTACAAGAAAAACAAAACCCTGGAGATTGCAGATCCTGTTTTAGCATCTTCAGCAGATCCTGATCAGGTAGCAATGTGCATCCAAATCGGATTACTATGCGTTCAAGCTGATCCGTCTTTACGCCCTACTATGCATCATGTCATTCTCATGCTGTCAAAGAAGCATGGAGCACTAAACGAACCAACAAGACCAGGATATCCTGGTTCAAGGTACCGAAGGTCTCGCAGGCCTAATGCTTCATCTTCTACGCCTGGAACTAGTGGCCGAGACGACTCTCAATCTTATTCAACTACAAATAGCAATAGTGCTAGTGCTAGTGCAGGAGCAAGTGCAAGCACCTCAGGAACTAGATCAGATTCTCGTGGTAAAAGACCCATGGAAAGTTGGAACAATTAGTAGTATATTATTTCTCTTATCCTTTTATGTACATTGTGATTAATATTGAAACAGGAAACTAGAGTTGTACTAGAGTTGTTTAGTTATGAAGTATAGTTTTGACTGTGTAAATGGGAAATGGTATAAAGGGGTGCTGAGAACAAAAATCGGTTTGAGAAATAGCTCCGTTTGATATTGCTCAGCAGCAACAGCAGCAATTGTTTTTTTTATTGAAAAACAGGTTAAAAATTGTTTCGATTTATAAAAATTAATTTATAGTATTTTTTATATTGTCATTCAAAATATGTAAATAGTAAAAAATTATCAAATAATTATCTGTTTTATAGCATCACTTTCAAACCGATTCTTGCAATAATTTTTCTTTTGTGTACTTATTTCCGAGATTTTCAATATAAAAACGTCAGAACCCATCATGTTCAAGAAATATCTACAATAATCCTTTCGTTACGCATGAATATCTTCTTTTGTGAGTAGTTGTCTTCTGTCAAACTAAATAATTACTTATAAAAATATAAAATCATTTTTTTAATATTTTAAGAAAATTTGAAAATTACATATCTAAATGGATTAAAATTTTTTACAATGATCCCAATTTTTCAAATTATATTACAATATTATGTAAGTCCAGTTTTGATCATTTGAAAACCAAAAATAAAGAAAATTATATTCCAAAAATAACTAGTCTACATCCTCAAATCTCACCGTTATATTCGTTTCTAAATAAATATAAATTGTAATATCACCGGTGACACTCTCTCCTTCCTGGATTACACACCTGTCTCTCCCTCCTTTGCCAACCTTCCCTTCCACTGTAATCTCTCTCTCTCTCTCTCTCTCTCTCTCATATACATCATATATTGATTAACTTGTGGTTAGTGAAAAAGGAGATGGTGAATTTCAAGGTCTCTCGTGTTGAATCTGCGCCTATTGATGGCCAAAAACCAGGCACTTCTGGTTTGAGAAAGAAGGTATAAATGTGTGTGTGTGTGTGTGTGTACATGTCATGTAATTTAGTTGAAAAAACACTGATTCATTTCAATTGAGCTTTGATTATTGCAATTTAAATGTATATGTTTGTATATATACTGATGATCAATGTTATTGATAATTATTTGCACTGCGATTGATCTTTGAGGATAATATTTAAGTTTTATCGAAATTGGTGTTTAAGTAATTGTCGAGTTTTGATGAGTAGATCCGATTAGTTACGTTATCCTGGACATTAAATTTATATTTTAGCGTGTAGGAATATGGCATGCTTTCGGTTTATGTTTTCCATTAAGATGTTCTCAATTGTTGATGAATTAGGGATACCTATGTGCGCCGTGCGCGTTTGTTATGGATTTGGGTGTTTATTGGTAGATCGGTAGAATGGAGTTAAGAGCAAGTCCAACAATGTCCTCGCAAGTGTTTTATAAATATAATAAAAAAAATAGTGTACCAGTGATTTAGGACATTATTTTGGTGTATGAACTCCAACAACATGCTTTACAATTGTGTCTTATTATTAAAATAATGATATATTTGAATTATTATTGGAGGGAAGGGAAAAGAAGAGAGGAGAGAAATGTGTTGAAATTCGGGTGTGTAGGTACTGCCTAGCTAGAAGGATTATGTGAATAGTGTGCAGATATGAATGAGTCACTGATGGTTTCAAGTGTACTGCAACAACTTTTAAATAGTAAGAATTAAATCCTACTTGACCTCGTTGGTTATGCAATCGACACCTAGCCTTCTGTTGACTGGCCTTTTTCTGACAGTAATTTCATCTTACATACTCCGCATGCCAAGTAAAGTAAAAATCTTTTGTTTGGGGGGGCGGGGGTGGGGAATTTTAGGGGGTTGCTTCCAAAGCTTTAATGGGCCAGTACCTGTATATAATTACACTAATTAACATGCAGCAAGTCATTTCGTCAAACTCTGATGGAGAACCATCCACTTTCTTAATTTGACGGTGGATAAAATTGCTTATTAATCTATCATATTTGTGATATCTTGTACTTAAGTGTTGACTAGTATTGTTGGATGTATCTTTCAGGTGAAAGTATTCACACAACCTCATTACTTGCATAACTTTGTTCAGTCTACCTTCAATGCCCTTTCAGCAGATAAAGTTAGAGGTAGGGGTTTCCACTATTCACATTATGTTTTGTTGAGGTTTGTCATGCATAATATGTGATTTAGTGGTTTGTTTAATGTGTCTTCTGTCTAGTTTTACCAAAGGATTAGACTGCAAATTTTTCAGGTTATATTCAACTTTTTAGTTGTCTTACTTGATAGGTGCTACACTTGTTGTTTCGGGTGATGGCCGCTACTACTCTAAGGATGCTATCCAGGTACTTTATTTTTCAATTCTGACCTCTAAAATGTTAATGTTCATCAGCATCAATATGTGGTTACACCTTCAACCTGTTTCTTTGACCATTTTGCACAATTTTGTGTTTAAAATTGGCAGATAATAATTAAAATGGCTGCTGCAAATGGAGTAAGACGTGTCTGGGTTGGTCAAAACGGACTGCTCTCAACTCCTGCTGTCTCAGCTGTTATACGAGAAAGGGTTGGGGCTGATGTAAGTTGACCTGCTATACTTGCTTATATTCTTTTTTTGTTGAGTATTCTTTTGTCTCGTTGAATAAAGTTACATAGAATCACATAATACATGTTGAAACAGGGATCCAAGGCATCTGGAGGATTTATATTAACTGCAAGCCACAACCCAGGTGGGCCCAATGAGGTACGTACAATCATATATGTGTAGTGAATTTTAATGAAACAAATGAACTTAATTACTCAGGTGATAACTAGAACCTCTTCCAACATTTTGTGAAGTGTAATACATTTGACCCTTGTAATCAGATTTGACTGGGTCGGCTTTGCTTTAGATTGTTGTATACTTGGAGGTATCAAGTTATGGTCTAAAATAAATTAATAAGGCAATTATATTATAGCCAGTTTTAATGAACAATGAAAATACATTTCAATTTTGTTTAAATTTGATAGTTTGTCTACTGACTACTCTCTGTAATTTATTATCACTTAAAAGCATATTACCAACTAAGCTTCCTTCATACGGAGATAAGAGGACAGGAATAATGACAACGGTTTCAGCTTTGTTCTTTGATTTAAGACATTAGAACTGATTTCTTAAGCTCGTTCCTGCCCTTTTCTGTTACAGGATTTTGGTATCAAGTATAATATGGAAAATGGTGGACCTGCTCCTGAAGGAATCACGGACAAAATCTATGAGAACACGAAAACAATAAAGGAATATCTGATTGCTGAAGACCTGCCAGATGTATGATCATTGTAAACTGTCTTCAATTGTTTGCATTTAATCGTTTGCATACATGACACGTAGTTAACTTAAAGTCTCTATGTGCTACAGGTGGATATCTCTGTAGTTGGTGTTACAAAGTTTGAGGGTCCTGAGGGTCAATTTGATGTTGATGTATTCGATTCGGCCAGTGATTATGTGAAATTGATGAAGTATGATATCAATAATCTACCCTATTCTAGCTGATTATATGTCTTGTTGTACTTAACAATATAATGCTGTTGTCGGTGATGATGGGTGCTAGTCATGAATTTAATCAGCTTTTACGGAAAAAATTCCTAAATTTTAAGCAAAACTTTGGAATTATTGCAATAAAGTTGTATATTTAAATATATTTGTCCATGATATCGGATTTATATGACTTTAACCCAATTGCTTGTTTTTTTTTACTTAGGTCAATATTTGATTTTCAGTCTATCCAGAAGTTAGTTGCATCTCCACAATTCTCATTTTGGTATGTAGCTAGCAGCTTGGTCATATATTATGTGAAGAAAAAAAATTTCCTTGTGTTTGTTCTTCTAGGGATATATATATTGATTATCAAAAAATCACTTCCTTTTTCCTTCCTTTCCCCCCTCATTTCTCAGTTATGATGCACTTCATGGAGTTGCCGGTGCTTATGCTAAACGTATATTTGTTGAAGAACTTGGTGCACAGGAGAGCTCATTGCTAAACTGCGTGCCAAAGGTATTTATGTGTTTTATAATTACTTAGTTGATTCTCATGTAGTTCAGAATTCAGTTTGGCTCCTTGATTAATGGTTTGTCTTCTTGTTATTAAATTCCTGCAAATAGGAGGATTTTGGCGGAGGACATCCAGATCCCAATCTGACCTATGCAAAAGAATTGGTAGCACGTATGGGGTTGGGTAAATCACAGGCTGAACATGAGCCACCAGAATTTGGCGCTGCTGCTGATGGTGATGCGGATCGTAATATGGTCCTCGGTAAAAGGTAGCATGTCACTTGATGTTAGATTACAACTTCTGGCTTGTTCACATCTCAGTTCCCACTTCTTTTGGTAATGACAGGTTTTTCGTGACTCCATCTGATTCAGTTGCTATTATCGCTGCAAATGCAGTCCAGTCCATACCTTACTTCTCATCTGGTCTAAAGGGAGTTGCCAGGTTGAATTCACTTTGAGATTCTGTCTTTTTTAAAGGTATATGTGTCTACTTGTGCATGCCAGTTCCTGAGGTTCACATACAGGCAGACACATATACCTTTTTTTATTTATTCTTGCTAAGTTCTGCTTTGATTATAAATTTGTAACAATTTGACTCCGAATCTTGCTATAGTGTAATTGCCTTTCAGGCTAGCCTGTTCTCCACTTGTGAAATCATTAAACACGATCTCCTACCTAAAGTATCAATTTTTTTCTCTCAGGAGTATGCCTACATCAGCTGCTCTTGATGTTGTAGCCAAAAATCTGAACTTAAAGTTCTTTGAGGTATATACCGCAAAAATGTTAAATTATACTAGTCCTGCCCACACCAAATTTCCCTTTGCCCCTAATATGCAAGTGTACGATTCCAATCTCCATGTAAGGTGCCCACTGGATGGAAGTTCTTTGGTAACTTGATGGATGCTGGTATGTGTTCAGTTTGCGGTGAAGAAAGTTTTGGAACTGGTAAGCATCTATCTTTCACTATTGAGCGTTTCACCTGAAACAGAAAACATATCTACATATAAGTAGCATTTGTACTGTAGAAGTGTGTAAAATATCTGTTTTACATATAATAGGCTCAGACCATATACGCGAGAAAGATGGCATATGGGCTGTTCTAGCTTGGTTATCTATTCTTGCTTATAAGAATAAGGAGAATCTCGGTGGGGGAAAGCTTGTGACTGTTGAAGACATTGTGCGCCAGCACTGGGCTACCTATGGAAGGCACTATTATACACGATATGATTATGAGGTGTTTATGATCTATTGTTTTTTTAAAAACGTGTTTTAGAATAAAGTTGATTGAATTTGTGATTCTGGATACTTTGCTTTTTTAAGAATGTTGATGCAGGTGCAGCAAAGGATCTAATGGCAAACTTGGTCAAATTGCAATCTTCTCTTAGCGAAGTTAACAAGTAAATACTAAATATGCTTATTTGAAATCTGAATGTTTCTTCTGTGCATATAGCAATTACCCTAATGTTTCAATTCCTTTATGTTTGTTTATGGAAGTATTTTATACTTTTGTGTTGAATATTTCTGATATTAGTTGCTTATGGCTGATTTAGGTATGAGGAAATATCTGTCATGCTTTCTGTATTAAGTTAGATTGTTCTTATGTATAACTGAGATGTCAATGCCTTGTCCTTTGCCTTCATGTGTCCAGAAGATATAGCATTTTGTGTAATAAAAACGTTTATTGGACTCTTCATCGTATCCTCTTTTTTTCGATTTCTGTACAGTGTCCTGATTTATGCTACTGTACTACGCCACTGTGCTGATTGTATGATATTTCCTTTTCAAGAGAACTTAAAAGATTATAGTATGTAAAGTTCTCCATCTACTACAGGAAAAGGATGGAGCTTAAACCAGTAAACCTTCTCTTATGGTCAAGGAACTTGGAGAACATTCTGAAAGTTTTGGATTTTTTAAGTCCTTGTGCACTTATTTCTTCCTAATATATTTTGAATATCCTTAGGAGAGTAGGAATGTTGGTAGGCTGGGCAACTGGACTTTAGAAGATAATATAGTGATAGAAAGAGAACATGATAATATGAAATATTCATGTATTAGGACCCACATTTAAATTTGACAAGGCAACACATTTATGTCGCTTTATTTTGAATCTTTGATGTTTCTGCTGCAGCATTGTGAAAGGAATAAGGTCCGACGTGTCAAATGTTGCAAATGCCGACGAATTCGAATACAAAGATCCCGTTGATGGTTCTGTCTCGAAACATCAGGGGGTTAGATATCTCTTTGAAGATGGATCACGACTGGTATAAACCCTTTTAAACCTTCACCACAAAATATACTTTGGCATCTATGTTTGTCTAGTTTAAGAAATCATTGAAATTACAAGGTATTTGTTGAATTGCATTTGTAGGTTTTCCGTTTATCTGGAACTGGCTCCGAGGGTGCTACTATTCGTCTTTATATCGAGCAGTATGAAAAGGATTCGTCTAAAATCGGAAGAGACTCTCAAGATGCTCTTGCTCCTCTGGTTAGTAATCTTCAGCCTTTACTGCATCTACCTTACTCTGAAATGTTTTATGATTTTATTAATGTTATTAGTACAACTTTCTGTATATTACAGGTTGAGGTTGCTCTCAAGTTATCGAAAATGCAAGAATTTACTGGCCGATCTGCCCCAACCGTCATTACATAGATACATACTGGTATGACCAACATTACATTGGATGTCATGTGAAATAGAATAAGAAAGTATTGACATCACCCAGACTGTCTAAAATGATCCACAAAGCCTCCCCTTTCGGTGCTATCGAATCACCATCTGATAACGCAACCGTCAGAAAGTTTTGTTATTCGGAATAATCTGCTTGTTGATGGAGCATTGCCCCCCCCCCCCCCGGCCCCTGTCATCTGCATGATACAGTTTTTTCTTATATATGAATAGGTAAATAATCTGATTGTAAACGGAAGGGGTATGCGCACACACTAATCACG
Organism: Daucus carota subsp. sativus; assembly: GCF_001625215.2. Classification (NCBI taxonomy): domain Eukaryota; kingdom Viridiplantae; phylum Streptophyta; class Magnoliopsida; order Apiales; family Apiaceae; genus Daucus; species Daucus carota. The sequence continues at coordinate 30,105,406 of NC_030388.2, read as the reverse complement.
AGTATAATTGTGTTAGTTGAGTAGTCATCTTAGCGGATACAGAGGAAATGATGAAAAAGATCACTAAACATAAGGAAAGAATATTTGAATCTATGGAACTGGTATTCTAATTTTGAGACAGGTCCAGTGGTTGATAATGTCTATGCAAGCAGAGCATTTGAAAAAGAAAGGTTTGGTCTGAAATGTTCTGAAAAGTGGTGAATGATCATCATGAGATGTTTTCCCCGTGATTAACTACAACTTTTTAAGCTCAAAAGCTGAACCAGTTGGACCGTGTTCTATTCAGAACAGGAATGTGGAGACGCTAGTCTCGATTAATTTTTTAGTATATATTTTTTAGTATATATTAATTTATTTCGAAGGCTCAAATATCTGTTACTCTTGTTAAAAAAAATGTGACTGCACCGAAAAGCAACAAATCAAAAAGATTAACTACAGATCTCGTATTTTTTTATGGAAAAGCAAAGTTCCTTTTCATCCTGTACAAACAGTAAGGAAAAGAAACCAGTAAATAAAAGAAGGCAGATGTTTAGAATATATGATGGTAAAAATTTTTGTTGAGTGAATATATATCAAAATTTTAGGATTAAAATGTCCGGCACTTATTTTGACTGAACATATGTTACTAGCATGCGTCTGTCAATTTTTTTTTTAATTGAACATATCCTACTAACATCCGTGTGTCATGGATCCAAACAGAACTGTCATAAAATTTTGGTGCGGTGATTTAAGATTTGGACGTTTGGTTCATAGCTATGTATTGTAAAAAGGACCCGGAACGGATTTGTTGCCTTGCATTGGGGGAACTTTGTCCACTAAATATGTACGAGTATATAAAGAATCGAAAACAAAAAACATTCACTCATGAGCTCATACCACATACTAGATTAACATTGCAACTAACTAGTCACCGACTCACCGGCCGTTTGTGTTCCCTAATTAGCAAGCTCGTGATGAAATTTTGTTTAATTGTATGCCTTCGGCTTTCATCTTAAGCAGACCAGTGCTCTTTATTAGGTAACGAAAGGTCCAGAGTTCGATAATTGAGGATTACGAATATGTTTTGGAGTGTCATTCAAAAATGGCTCTTAAATGGGTAAATATAGGAGTACATTGTTTTAGAACGGATAATTGTTTAATAAATTTTTTGATATTTGCATATTTTTTTAGTTATAATATAAGATAGAAATATGTGTGATGAGGTTTGATAATGGTGTTATATGTGATTGTTTCCAACAAAAATCAAAAAATAATTTTTAAACAAAAAAGGACCTGCTTTTTCAAAAAATAATTTTTTATTCATAAAACTTTTTTAAAAGTTTAACATACAATTTTATATCTGGTTTTTAGTAAAAAAATCAAAATGTGACTGTCGCCATATTAAAAAAACAAAACAGTTTGCAAAGGTAAGCTTCAATGCGAAATAAATTGATCGGCTAACTTAACACTAAGTTTGGAAAGGCCTTTCTCTTTCGCCTCCTTGCCGGGTGGATAAAAACGTTCATTTGATTGCTACCAGGCTACCAAAATTCAAACTACAAGTTAACCACAAAAATAACAACCTTGCCTTGTATGCGTTATTGCTCTGTAGGCTGAGTAGCATACAATTCCGAAAGCTAATCAAGTGTGCAATAAATTAGTTCCGGTGAAATCTCAAAATCAGAGTTCTAAAAATTCACAGTTATTAAAAAAATCCGATTTAATTTTTGAATAATTCTTTAAAAAATTAATAATTTTTCGACTATACTCCAATTTTTCACTACTTCTCGATTTATCAAAAAATTATTCTATGAATCTTATATAATCCTGAATCGATAGGTCAACCAATTAGTTTATCTGGTCAGCCTGTCTTCTTGATGGCTTCGGTGATCGAAGAAATCAAAACATGGTGAAAATGGGGCAGAGAATAAATAATGTGATGAAACATTTTAAAAGCTGTACTCTAACTCACCCATGTCAGATGCTAGCTGCTACAGAATTCTGGTTTCGGGACTTGCATCCATGCTGCTTCGCTACCTACTCCTTTTTTTATTACTCCACAACTCATACATTTGCAACAAATTTTTTCCCTTATGAAACCTACCTTATTACGGAGTATAGAGTATTGAGATCGATTTGTAATCACAAGTTGTCAAGTTGCATATAGGTTCATTGCATTTGTACACCTATTCTTCAAAAGGGTGTTGGCCTTGAATATCCATACAATTGAATCTCGATTAAGTAATAATCGATAAAATAATATCCTCACTAAAATATTTTTTTTTTTTAGTCCCAGCATAATGTAAGTATTGTATTTTTACTCTCAATAAGTAATAAACTCGATAAAGTAATTTTTTTATTGGTCTCAATATTATTACTTTAAAAATGTTTAACTGTATAATCATTGTAATGCCTTAAATACCCGGCTCAAAAAAACACCCTCAAATACCATTCAGTAACATTACATCGTCTAGCGTTTTGATCATTTATCAAATACGCTAGATGATATTAGAACGCTACATCGTGTAGAGGTAGCGTTTTGGTGTGGTTCACGAAAGAATTCCGATCCCCCGTCCCATAAATTCGTCACCACCCGAGCACCAAATTCATGTGCAAATCGAAACCTCTAATACCCACTAGACCAAGTATCACGTTTTATGGCACTTTGGTTCCATCTCCACACCCCATAACTCTCACACTTGCAATGCATAATGTGATTTCTCAAAGCTCCTAGCACCCTGTCACGGACTAACCTCTCAAAGCCAAACCGATACTTACATTTTTCACCTTTTATTTTTCTCCAAAAAGTACGACCTTTTTGACCCTTCAGTGTGTCGACGATTGAAAATGCGTACATCTCCTCTGCTGCATAGGCATATATGCATATGATCTTTCTCTCTCAACTTCATTTCTGCGACAGCACTTGCAATTTTTCAACGGAGAAACAGTAGAGAGAAAAGAGAATCCAATCACGAATATAGATCCTACCGCACATTTTATGTAGGTACATTGTTCCAAAGGTGATTAATAGTCCATTAAGAACAATAGAACATGTTTGTTTCGGTTTTAAAATGGGAACTTTAAAAAAAAAAATTGATTTAGAAACTGGAAAATATCTATTTGTGTGATACGTCATAAACTGATTTATAATTAAATATAGTTAAGTAACTAATTTAAAGTCATAAATTAGTTCGAGTCACATTTTTTCATGACTTGATTTTTCAGTGATAAAAGTTACATATAAGTAATGAGTTACCCATAAATCATTTTTATTTTTTATTATTATATTTTTAATAAATCATAAGTCATTAGTAAGTAAAAAAATTTCTAAACAGACATTTTAAATTTTCAACTTATCACATAAACTCACGTTAGCTCATAAATCACAATTTTAAATCCATTCAAACGGACTCTAATTCACGTTTCATGGTCCGTGGAATTTTATTTATTTTATTGATTAAGTTTTCTACTTATATTCCACGATTAAACCTGATTTTGAAGCCTGTTGAACTGAATGAGCAGTTCATGAATCTTAAATAAACTTTGAGAAATCGTTAATAAGCTTTAAAAAAACGAAATATTTTGTTGTTACATGGCACGGGATAAACTTAACTGGAAACTCATACTCCCTCCGTCCCCTTTTACTTGTCCCTTTTGAAAAAATAACGCATCTTAAGAAAATGTTAGGTGGATATCTTGTTTTCATACATATCCCTAATAAATGTAATGAATTAGATAGAGTTGTGTATATATACATGCTAGTCAAACATTGGAAGTTGTTACATTTTGAAAAAACATACAAAAAGTTGCTTTGAAAAGAGAAGTGGACAAGTAATTTGGGACAAAAAAAATTTTCAAAAGGGACATGTAAAAAGGGACGGAGGGAGTACCATGTACTTGTCCTAAAATCTTCTGACAACTGAGGGTGAGATGTGAAGAGACTATGTAGTGGGTCCCATTGCGTTGCGGCCTCCCACGTGGTCGCCATTAACCAATAACTGAAAAGTGTACATCTCCCCCTTCATTTATTACCCCACCGCTCTGTCCCACCCTCTCTATTTTACTTGCCTTTTTCTTCTAATATCCTCACAATAATCGTTTTCTTAAAATTTCATTTGTCATTGGTACAAGAAAATTGATACTCTAGTTCGAAAACTATTATTTTCATAATAATATTTTTCAGAAAAAGTATTTTATATATAAAACTATTTTATTCTATTTAGAAACGTATTCTATTTAAAAAAAAATTCATATTTTTTCAGATATCAGCATTTCTTATCAGTATATATATATATATATATATATATATATATATATATATATATATATATACTTATTTATTTATATATCACATTCATCTGTATATATTGAGCAAATTTTTGGAACATTTTATTCTCATAATTCTCATTTCTAAGTTCAATTCCGGTCAAGTTCATGTCTAGAAAACAAGTAAATTTGAGATAAACAAAAAATATTTAAGATTTTAATTTGAATTTAGTTAAATAATTTACCTGACGGAGTTTAAAGTAAATGATTATGATTATTTTACAAAAAGATTCAATTCTAAACAGATTTCACTGGGAATGTTTTGATACACAAACCAAACTAGCTGGTCAAACAATTCTGAACCGGTCAAGCCTGTACTCATCGGTATCCACAATCCAACCACTCACACCCCTCCACGTGTCACCATCCCTCCTATTAACCAGCCCAAAGAATCCAATGAAAACTCCTCTATAAAACCCATGTCACTCCTTCTTACATTCCACTGATTCCTTCCATTCCGACGAAAATGGCGCCAAATTCCCGCCTTTTTCTAGCCGTTTTTGTCACATTTTCTCTCTTTTTTTCTCCCGCATTTTCTGCTCATGATTACGCAAATGCCCTGAAGAAAAGCATCTTGTTCTTCGAGGGCCAGCGCTCCGGGAAGCTCCCGCCCGATCAACGCCTCCGGTGGCGCCGCGACTCCGCCTTGCACGATGGTTCCACTGCCGGAGTTGACCTCACTGGTGGCTACTATGACGCAGGTCAGCATTGCGTTACACTAATATGAACATGCCACATTTTACATATTTTCAGCCTGCATGTTTTCACTCACACATCTTTTTATTGACTTGACGACTCATCATACACCTTTGATTTGCGATTTTAACTAAAACATAAACACATTTTTTAACCGTTTTCTAAAATTTTGTTACAAAAATATCAAATTAACATTTTTCCGCTACATTCTCCTAATATTTGTTAGTACATTACGTATTCCAAATAATATTTTTTGACTAGAAAATTGTCGAATGTAAAACATAAACAACCGCATTCTAAAATTTTGTTACAAAAATATCAAACTGACATTTTTCCGCCACATTCCGTCAATATTTGTTAATACATTACGTATTTCAAATAATAGTATTTGACTAAAAAGTTGCCGCATAAACATCAAAATTTTCCAACATCAGAATATAAGATCAGTCGATCAGAAATACGAGACTGATCGAAGTATTTAAATTTGTGCAGGCGACAACGTAAAATTCGGGTTCCCGATGGCCTTCACCACCACAATGCTCGCATGGAGCGTAATCGACATGAAACGAAACTTAGGCTCCGAATACGGGAACGCTTTAAAAGCAGTAAAATGGGGAACAGATTATTTACTGAAAGCAACGGCGAAGCCAAACACGGTGTATGTCCAAGTGGGCGACGCATTTTCCGACCACAACTGCTGGGAGAGACCAGAAGACATGGACACATTGAGAAGCGTGTACAAGATTGATAGAGACCACCCTGGATCCGACGTGGCGGGCGAAACGGCCGCTGCATTGGCTGCCGCGTCGATTGTTTTCAGGGCACGTGACCCTGGTTACTCGCACCTGCTCCTCGATCGTGCTGTTAAAGTAAGCTTGTAATTTGTGTGTGTTTTGTTGTGTGTGTGTTGGGAGTACTAGTAGGCTTGAGTAGCTAGCTGTGTGTATCTGATTTTGCAGGAGCGGATTTGCTTTTATCGTTTATATTTACTGGCTGTTTATACGGAGATTTTGATTTTGTAGTCTGCGTTTTTTATATGGTCTAACCCGTAACCCGTAACCCGTAACCGGTATACGTATTCTTTCCATCCCGCTGAGTAGTATATTGTCATAGTATTACGTTTTCCGTCTTCTTATTTTCTTACGGGGTTTTTTACTTATTTTTTAATATAGAAATTATATTTTCTTAACATTTTTTTAAAAAATTTCTTATACCAAATTATAATTTATAAAAATCTTAAATACGAGTCTAGTCTCTTTCCTCATATAAAGAAATTAGGAGAATGAAGGGAATATTAGTTTCAATAATTTTGATAATTTTAACGACGAATATTGTTTTCATTTAGAACTCAAAAAAATACGTGAAAAAAAATCTAGACAAAAACGTCGGAAAATTAATGGAAGATATTTGGTGACGTAGGTGTTCGAGTTTGCGGACAGGCACCGAGGAGCATACAGTTCGAGTCTCCACTCTGCGGTTTGCCCATTTTACTGTGACAATAATGGTTACCAGGTACCACTCCTAAGCTATTGTGTGTGTAATTGTGTACATTGTACGTATAAATGATTGGAGCAGTACTAGAAATTTAAGGGGAATGGGGGATTAAAATAGAGTATTTTTTGGTGTGATTGTTTCGAACGTAGGACGAGTTGTTGTGGGCAGCGGCGTGGTTGCACAAGGCATCAAGGAGGCGAGAGTACAGAGAATATATTATCAGAAACGAGGTTGTTTTAAGAGCGGGTGACACCATTAATGAGTTCGGTTGGGATAACAAACATGCCGGTATTAATGTTCTCATTTCCAAGGTACTCTTCCCAAAACATTATCCCTTCACAAATTTGATCGACTAACTTATGGATTTATGATTAATTAAAAATTTAGGGAATTGATAAATAAGCTCCAAACTTTACTATTTAAGCTTCAATTCAATTTTTTTCTCTATCCAAATCCCATTACCACCTATAAATATGGATGAAACATGTGAAGGAAGCATGGGTAAATGTGGTATAAAATTTAGAATTAGAGCTTAAATAGTAAAATGTGGAGTTTATTTATCAATTCCCAAAATTTATATGAGATTTTTGGATAAATTAGAGATTTTCAGTCAAATCTGAATATAATCGCTGAATTAGTAAAATATTTTTGAAAAATTGATTAGGAATTAGCAAAGGATATTTTCAATAACTCGGAAATAATAATAATATTCAATATACATTGTAGTTATATACTCCTTCTGTCCCATTTAATAGTATACGTTTTTTTTCAACTGGTCGACACGCATTTCAATGCTCTTATAAAATATAGTTCCGTAACTTGTTTTTTAGATTTTCTTTTTCTGAATAAAAATATAACATCCAAACTTTAATTCAGAAAAAGAAAATTTTAAAATAAATTATACAACCATACTTTACAGAAGTATTAAAGTCCGTGCCACGTCCCGTCCTCCAATGTATACTACTAAGGGACGGAGGGAGTATAGTGTAGTTGGATGTGTATAAAATTCAAATGAGTACTCAACTTTTGGTATCAATTTCTGATTTTTTACGATTTTTGATGATATATGGATAATATATTAATCCTTGAATAAAGAAACACTCGGACAGTCTGATCACTGAATCTAGGTAGCAAGTAGTGGTATTTCTTTATGCACTTCCCAAATCTTTGTCTTTAGCTTTTGGTTTTATCAATCCCTTCAAATTATCCACAGTTTTTTACTCACTTTACCGAAAAGAATACTTTCGCTCCATCCGAAAATCACATGGCATGCGAATTGAAGATAAAAGATAGGTCATGTGTCTGATGACAGATGATACTATAATAGAGGTGTACGAACATGTGGGGTTGACAAAATAACAAATTCTTTTATGACGAAAAACTGTTTTTCGTTTCACATTTAAGGGAAGTAGCCAGTAGTAACGTTTTCTAATAGCGACATAGTATAGGATTTGAGTATTGTATGCAGCAGGAATTTATTAAGGGGTGCCTCTTTTTAGATTGTGTTTGTTGTGAGTAGAGCCGGCCAAACGGGCCGAACCGTTCGAACCGGCACGCCCCGAACCGTGTTTTTAACCGCCCGAAACCGTATAAACACGGGCCGGTTCGAAAACCGCATGAACCGAAACTGAGTACGGGCCGAACACGGGTTTAGAATCGAGGAACCGAACCGTAACCGGCCCGAAACCACTTTAACCCGCTTGAACCGCACAGGCTGGAACCGTTTAACCGCGGTTTGAACCGCGAACCGCAAAACCGCGGTTTAACCGTGGAAGTCTACACCGCAATCTGTATCTAATTTATATTTAAATAAATTAGCCTGATTTAAATTTTAAATATTAAGTTTATATTTACATAAATTAAATTTTATTTAAAAATGTCATTTTATAATTAAATTATTAAACACTCTACTAACTTATATTTTAAAATCTTATAAATCATCACCACTTACGAGTTACGAACTTATAAGTTATATTAAACTGATTTTGATATAATAATTTTATGTTATATTATATACTATAAAATAAGAAATTTTTCACTTTTGTTATATTAAAATTGATTTAGATATAATAATTATTTATTATATTATATACTATTAAATAAGATATTTTTAATTTTGTGATAAAAAAATATTTAGCTGGGCGGAACCGGACCGCTGGAACCGCTTGAACCGCGGAACCGCGGAACCGGCCCGTGTTTCGCTTTCCAATTCAAAACTTGTCCCGTGGCCGTATGAAATGATCGCTACTTCCACGGCCACTCTGCCAGTCCACTTGACACAACAACAAGACAACAGGCAACAGTGCAACACTACACTGGAACCGTGACCGAACCGTGAACCGCGGTTCACGGTTCCTTTCGTTTTATCCGTCTTTTAATACACTCGATTTTTAAAAGTATATATTTTAATACACTCGATATTATATATTTTAATTTTTAATTTTAAACTAAATGTTAACGATCATAAAAATTATTTTAAAATTTTTAATTAAATTAATATTAAGATTCTCCATTTCCATTATATTATATTAGAAAAATATAGAAGTTTATATTTTAAACGAAATAAAAAGTTTATATTTTAGTAAAAAGTTTCTATTTTAATACACTCGATATTTATATTTTATTTTTTGTTTTATAAGAAAACATAAAAGTTTATATTTTAAAATGAAATTGAAACTTTTAAAAAAGTAAAATTTAATTTATAAAAATTTGTTGGGTTAAACTTAGTAACCGTTAGAATTCGAACCGCGAACCGCCTGAACCGCCCGAACCGTATAACCCGTATAACCCGTGTAAACCGTGTTATACGGTTATGGTTTTAGTTTTCTGGAGCCCGGCCCGGCCCGGACCGCCAATCTTGGTGTGCCGGTTACGGTTTCACCGGCGACGGTCCGAAAACCGCCTGAACCGGCCCGAACCGCCCCGGCCCGCCCGTTTGGCCGGCTCTAGTTGTGAGGATGTGTCAGTGCCTCTATGCATGCATGTGACCCAATACTTGCATTTCGATCTTTGATGATATATTTAATTAATCGGTCAACTAAAATTATTAGAGATATATCAGATTTTTTTTAATAAATCGAAGATTTTTAGTGAAATTGATAAAATATCTTGTAAACGTTAATCAGTGAAGTTTAAATTAATCAGAGATATTTATATATACGTGGTTATGGAATGCTGGATATTTTATGAAATACAGGAAGTGCTGATGGGAAAATCAAATGAACTAAAATCGTTCCAGATCAATGCTGATAGCTTCATCTGCTCCATATTGCCTGGCATTTCCCATCCCCAAGTCCAATATTCCCCCGGTATGCACCCTTCTTTATATACTTATAATAAATTAATAACTACTAGGCGTCTGTATGTACGATTATACAATAATATTTTTTTTATGAGCAAAACAATTATACAATAATATTAATTCTTTGTATGAAAACAGGTGGACTTATCTTTAAGGCTGGAGGAAGTAACATGCAGCATGTAACCTCCCTATCATTCTTACTTCTGGTGTATTCTAATTATCTTAGCCACGCCAATCATGCTGTGCCATGTGGCCAGAAATCCGCCGCCCCTGCTCTTCTCAAACGCCTCGCCAAACATCAGGTCACTATTTTCCTTGTCGTAAACTAAAATCAGTGTATACTCACTTGTAAGACTATAAGTCATATTTGTCAAAAAAAAAAATCAGTGTTTGTAAAACCCAAAAAAACTTTCTAAACATTACCATAAACAATTTCTCTATCGATTCCTCATTTCAGGTCGACTATATTCTAGGAGATAATCCAATGAGAATGTCATATATGGTTGGATATGGTGCACGTTACCCACAGAGGATCCACCACCGAGGAAGCTCACTGCCATCTGTAAGGGCTCACCCGGCCCGAATAGGGTGTAAGGCAGGATCTAGGTACTTTCTGAGCCCAAATCCTAACCCGAATCTACTAGTTGGAGCAGTGGTGGGTGGCCCCAACAGCTCTGATGCATTCCCCGACTCCAGGCCTTTCTTCCAAGAATCGGAGCCCACTACTTATATCAATGCGCCATTAGTGGGCCTACTAGCTTACTTTTCAGCCCATCATAACTGATACTACTGGTCTATAATAATTGATGTAAAAGAGAATGTTATGTAGTGGTGGGCAAAGGTCACCCTACATACAATCATATGCATGTTCTAAGATATGTAGTTGCATTCAATGAATGAAATGAAGTCAAAATATATGTAATCCAAGCAAGAATTTATATTATTATATATATATATTTTCTACCCTGAATTATATTCAATCCAGAAGCCTGACTTGTAACAAATGTACATTCTACTGATGGATTCTACAATTTTAACATAGGTACCACATACCACCACATTATCAGTGTAAACAATATCAGATCTTTTGTTCAGACCGAAAGTGGAAGAATGAGTGTTTGGGGTTGAACTGAGTACTAAAAAATATGTAAAAACAGAGAAACTATATGCATGTTCACAATCCTAAAAATGTAAGCTTCAGAGTTCAAACCCAGACAGTATATAGTAGATCAGAGCAGTTGCCATTCATCTTCCTGTGTACTAATATTGTCTGCATCAGCTGTGGGTACAGCATCAAAGGGATCATGGTCATGAACTCCTACAGTGTCACATGAGGCCTCATAGTCATCTGCTGTCTGTGTTGAGTTGCGTGATTGCATAACCGTGAGTAATGGAGCACCTTTAGATTGAGCCGCTAGGTCAGAAGCCCGCGAACAGAAATTATCAAAATCATCTGAAAGCAAGAACATATCAGAAATCATCAATCCATAAAGCTTCAATTTACTCTAGCCTAGTCTCCTTTTTGGAATGGTTGTCCTAGGTTGCATTAGTATTTCCGAGTGGGCATAAACCATCACCATGTTTCAAATTTATCAACTCTTTCATGTTTAATAAATTTAGACTTCCATTCAATAGATGAAAGGTAGTCCCGGTCTAAGAAATGACATTTATTGGTCACTGGTCAGTGCAATTTTTATCCTTTCTTTTAAAAAAGTATTTTCTTTTTGATGTACTAGCATTACTCTTCTGTTCTGTATTAATGTGTTATGTATTAAAAATATAGTTAGCACTACTTATTATGTAAGTTGGTACAGTACAGACATAACAAAAACAAGATCAGAAGATATAGCACACCTTTGTCTCGACAATAAAATCCAATTGCCAAGGATGGATCGATCAACTCAAGAGAAATTTGTCGAATGATGCTGGCAAGGTTAAATAAATAGTAGTCAGCTGTGTAGGCCAATATAGATTTAGAGTATTTTAAGTGAACAAATAAGTTGTATTCAAACATACTGAGTAAAATAATTGATTCTAGTCTTCCAGGACCCTTACTTGCAATGATAAGATGAAGTGTCGGCTTCAAGATTATCTTGCGTGATATCAACTACCTGTTAATTTTAGCCAGCAAGCACAAAACTGTATTTATCATACTATCGGTAAAGACGGAACTATGAAGTCTTGCAATTTTCTAAAAATCAAATTAAAATTAATATTATCAACAAGAAATAGAATGTACTTGCTAGACTTTGTTGACATATACATGGGAAACGGAAAACATAACAAAACTACACACAAAAGAAAATGTTTTGAACAGGGCAACATAACAAGCTTCCATACTGTAAGTTAGACAAGCCAGCAACTCAAAGCTCAGAAAACATAACACGGTCTGAAGAAAAGTATAAGATAAAACAGTGCTACAGAGATAAAAGCACACTAATCAAAATATAACCAGAGTAAAAGACAGAACATGTTAAAAGTTGCAAGGAAGTCATGACAGACCAGACAAGTCTCCAACAAGTTAAGCTGAGAAGTGCATGTCAGCAGTCAACTAAATGTATTCTTCTTCAAAAGTAAGCACATAATCTTAAATCTTATGTACAATACTGGAACAATGGGTTTAAGATCATTATGCCTCTCGAAGAAAATGGTAACGTCAAACAATTTATTGTATGATATTTTACAAAATGAATGTAACTACATTAAAGTGTTGAGGATTAAATTACAGGTTACAGGAAAAGAAAATATAAAACGAAGTGCAGGTTGGCACTAAATCAATTACACCCAGCCACATAGCACACAGGAGCTCCAATAAAACTTTTAAATGTAAAAGAGAAATTTGTTCAAGGGCGAGATAAAGATGTCAAAGTCAAATTCATATCAAGAAAGTGTCTAACCATACTACTTAGCCTTCTATTCTAATCAAAACAAATGCCTATGCTGCAATATGATTGCTTAGCTATTACTAGCCACTACTAACTATAATATATCTTTATGAATTTAACGATGCAAAGGAAGTGGGACTGTACACTACCTGCTTAACTTCATGAGGATCAAGGTAGAAGGCGTTGTCATCTTGCACAGCAACAATGTACGTTGATACACCAGGTTTACCACCCAAGATCCCTAGGCTCTGGGGAAAGGTAAATGTTGCAACTAGCAACGGAATGTACCTACAAGAACAAGCATTTGAGTTATTAGCAAATAATCAACTAAATGCTTTTGTGTAATCACTGTATAAGTACATTCTTAGAAACACCGTGGTGATGCTATTTTCAATTTACAACCTGGTGCAAGCAACTTATAAAGTTGGGAAAATTAATTCATTCGTCTCTGAAGTACAGGTCCTTTATGGATTAGGTCCCTGAACTAAAAAACCCAATTTTTTGATACCTAAACTTAAAAAAAAAATCAGATATAAGTCCCTCCATCAAAATTTGACTAACACTGATAGTCAATGCTAACGTGGAAATTGAAAAATAATGAAAAATACGGAAAATCAAAACTTCACGGATTGAAGTGAAATTTTAATATTTTAATCTACGAGTAATTTCAAAAACACGGGTGGTGAAAGTTTTTGATTTCGAGTTCACTAACGTATAGAAATCTGTACTTTATTCTCAAGAACACGAAGGAAAAAACTTATTAAAATGCAAATTTTTATACGTTCGTGAACTCGAAATGAGAAATTTTCACCACCCTTGTTCTTGAGATAACTCGTAGATTAGCATGTCAAAATTATATTTCAATCTTTGAAGTTCTGATTTTCGTGTTTTTCATTTTTTTTTCTTTTATTTTTTCAGTTTCCATGTCAACATTGACTAACCACCGTTAGTCAAATTTTGACGGAGGGACTTCAATCAGTTTTTTTGAAAGTTTAGGTATCAAATTTGTGTTTTTTAGTTCAGGGACCTAAATCATAAACGGCTTATAGTTCAGGGACAAATGAATTAATTTTCCCAACAATGTTTTTTTTTACAAAAATATAAGTGTGGGAACTTGAAAATTATTTTCTAGCATAGAAGTTGCCTCATGAGGGTATTTTATATTGGTTGGTACACGCTAATCTTCTAGAAATCACTTATCAGTTACCAGGAGAAGGCTTGACATCCTGTGCACTTTGCTTTGGACCACATACACTAACTTCAAGAGAATCAAGAAGACCAGATAACTTGGTACATGAAATCGACATGTGATATTGTTTAGTAAATTAATCAAGCTATCGATGACTTGATCACTGCCAAAACACTGACAACAATAACATATAGCAAATTGAAAGTTCCAACACAATAGAAACTTGATTGCAAAATAGAAGATAGAAAAAAGAGCTGTATATCCTCTCAGACAAAAAAACGAAATCAAAATAGATATGTAGTAGAGCGAGAATACTAGTGGTTACCTTCCCCCGTTGTTATATACTTATATATATAGGATGAGGATTTGACTCTCAATAGAAACTGAGACATCTAACGTGTTTATATTACCTAATTTAAAAAGGGATTAAATGATTAATCAATGTTTAACTTGATTAAACTTGCATAATTCGAGTTGAATGTCCTATAACAGAAGTCCTGCTGCCAAATGAGGTAACAATTTTGCTATTTCAAAAATATATTACCAAACAAGTGGTTACCTTCCTCCGTTGTTATATATAGGATGAGGATTTGACTCTCAATAGAAACAGAGACATCTAAAGTGTTTGTATTACCTAATTTAAAAGGGATTAAATGATTAATCAATGTTTAGTACTTGATTAGACTTGCATAATTCGAGTTGAATGTCTTATAACAGAAGTACTGCTGCCAAATGAGGTAACAGTTTTGTTGTTTCAAATATATATTACCGAACACTCAACAACTATATATTCCCAGCATACAACAAAGTCAACAAATGCGTTTCTTCTCGAGAAATTCATAGTTACTGTTTTTTTGTCTTTGCAAGCTTTTATAGTTAAAAAAAAACCACTAAACCATAGAAAAACAAAATAACAGGTGCAATAATAGCAAATGATTTGATAAGCACTAAACTTGGCATACCTGGGATTCAGCTTGTCAAGCCCTAGAACCAGTGGAACTAACAAAAGAATAGGGGTCCAGTCAGCTTGACCTCGTGAATATTCACGACAAAGTCTAGATGCATCTTCAATACAAAGAACAGGAGCTCCACCTCGTTCCCCATTTTCATCACCACAGACAACATACATAGCCATCGGCAGTGACTGATTTCCTAGTTCAGTTTCTCCCAGTTTACTCTGTGCTAGAGCTTCCCAAGTGCGACACATTGCATACGGGCCTACCCAAGATCCAGGAGAAAGGTGTTTTCCAGCTTGAAGAAGGTTGTGTACGGAGAAAGCTGATGCCTCAGAATCACCAAAATAGTGTAAGATCTCAATATAGTCTTTATTCAGTGGCTGCATCATTACCACATAAACAGTTAACAGTGGTGAATTGACTGTGCAACTACTGAGTTTAATTAAGGCATCTTAATTTTAGTATCGGAAGGTTAAGATTACAAACTATGCATCACAATCTAGTAATCTACTAAACTTTATTACTACTTCCCAGTACCATCTAACAGATACCTTCTCTAACGATTTTCTCCAATTTCTGCCCAGCCTGTGGATAATGAGTGCCTGAAAACAATGATATCTGTTACTCACTTTTCCCATCTACTTATAGTATTACAAAACTTACCAAGTCCCATTAAATAAGTTTAACAGCTCCCATCTACAACTTACAGTATTACAGAACTTACCAAGTCCCATTAAATAAGTTTAACAGCAACTAGTAATATAATCACGTCACGCAGCTTAATACCTGTGCTACAAGCATCTGACTGCTTCGAAGCATACAACCCCAGTTCACATCACTAGTATACTTTGTTTCTCCAATGGCCGCAAACCCTGTGAACAACATTATCAAGTGTCTATCTGCATTTTCCAATTTAAGTAGCATCATATTCATCAAATTTACTAACACAAACCTTTGCGGTATGTCATTAGAATTCTTGATTCGAAATCTTCAACAAATGCGGCAAAACTGTGGCTCTGGATTGGATCTGAGGACGAATCTTCATTTGATAGACTGTAACACACTCCTAGCAGCCAAATGTCACTAACTGAGATAGAAATGCCAGTCCTGTTGATTCCTAGCACGCGTTCTTGAAATCTCCTCATTCGCGTTCCAACTATTACCCTCTTTACTGTTTCTGTCCAAACATTCTTTTAGTAATTAATTCTTTCTTACCAAATTTCAATGTAGTACACTTTTTGCATTTTAGAGAAGCAGATACCAGGGGACTCCCCACCAGAAAGAAGTACTTGAATGTTAATTGTCTGCTTCTTCTGGGCTCCAGCTAGTGCGAACCTGAGATTTTTTATAGGACTTGGAAGAACTTCTGTCAAGATACCTGTCAAGATCAATCCCATGAAATAAACTATAAACTCAAACAGAGAATACACAAATCCATACCGCTTCAGATTAACAACGCAATAATCGAATACGTACAAGCAGTAGTGCAGTACAGAGACAGCTAATAAAAAGAATATAACTAGATAGAATATTTGAGTACAGGTACACCCTTCCTCATTCCTAAATCCTAATATAGTAATATTCTAAAAGCATTGTGCAGCTGTGCATCTTACAATACACAAATTAACGTGCTTGTGTATATTTGGAATTCAATGACAACAAATTAAATGAACATTTACGTGTTCAATTAGAACTTAACACTATAGAATCTTTGATTCATCAAGAAAAGAGGAATGCATATATATTGTGTTAGTAATAGTACATCGAGAAGCTGAGAACCACATTTTTTTTTTAAAAAAAACAATTAAATACAATCCCATTGAATCAAATACAAGTACTGATTCAAAAAACAAAAAACAGATATGCAATTCAAATTCAAAGCTCATGCAATTTAGAAATCAATAGATTGATGAATTGACTTTATACAGATCCTTTCTATACAAACAACCAATATAATTGAAAATGATCACTGTAGACTCAATAAAATGAGACAAAATAAAAGGTCTGGAAAAGCAAAGGAACAACAATAAGCAGATTCGCAGATTATTGCTCGATGTTGAGCAAAATTGTGCAAAAAAAACAATAACTAGAGTAGATATCTAAACTGTTATATACACGAAGCGACAAAAGCTCGAGAGTGTCAAATACACTAATTAGAGTACATGAACATCATTACAATTTACAGGAACAGCATTATATCACATTATAGCCTGATACAAATTTCAATTCATCAAGAAAAGAGGAATTTTATAACACTGAAATTTTACGAACACAATGCTATCAGAATGTATGTTATAAATACAAGCATAGATTTCATAAACGCAAACAAACACAAGTATATAGGCATATACTATAGAACATAGAGAACCAGTAAGAAACCTAAATGCACAGAAAATACAGTAACGAAGCCAATTATCCACAAGAAGCACAAAAACAATGCCAAAAAATTAAGAATACAACACTCTACGAATAAATGTTACGATTTTACATATATTTCCATGACAGAATTAAACACAGTTAGCAGAATTAACAGTTGTAACAAATTCAGAAAACAATCGATTAGAGAGTTGACTTTGTACGGAAACTTATCATACACTCAACTAATGTAATTGAAGTTACCACAACTTCATTGCATAATCTGTTGATACGAGATAAAACTAACGCATTCGATAACGAGAGAGAGAGAGAGAGATTACTAGAGGAGAGATAGTAGCGCGAGAGAGAGAGAATCAAAGAAACCCTAAGTCCATTAAGAAGTGTAATTGTGACGTACAAGACAAGTTGTTTGTGAAGGTATATATTTTTGTTGAGTTGTTAAGTAACAGCAGCGCAACTATCTTGGGCGGAGCGAAACTAACCCGCCCATGAAATCACTCTGTGCTACTTCCAATTTCGAGGTGAGAGAAGGCTCACAAAATCAAAATGTCGCTCTCTAGGAAAAAGGTTTATTACTTTAAAACATAAGTTCAAGGTTTACGTTATGAGAGAAGGCTGATAGTGAAGTTAGGTCCTCTTTGGGGCTCAGCGGTTAGCTGTTGGGGGATTGAATTAGATGTTTTGACTAGCGGATTGAAATAGATGTTTTGACTAACAGATTGAATTAGCTGTTTCTTATAAAACTGTTTGGTTAATAGCTGATTGATTAGCTTTTTCTGACATAAACCAAACCACTAACCCAAAAAACTCCTCAAAGTAGCTTTTTCAAAATTAGCTTTTTTGGTCCAAATCTCTATTTCAATCCGCTAACTACCAAACACTTCTACTAGCGGATTCTAGTGGTCAAACCTCTAAACCACCTCAAACCTCTAATTTTGCCCCAAACCTCTAACTTCCAAACAGGGCTTTAGTTTTGACGTTTTCATTTTTCAATGAACAAACTTAACACGAAGTTACGTTTTAATGATCGAAAGCATTACACGAAGTTATGTTTTAGGTATTTATTTAGAAAAAATACTTGAAATTGACAGTTTTAACATTTTTTGGATTCATATTTGAGTTTTAGAATTATTTTTTATATTTAAAATTAAATTTATTGACGGTTAAGGTTTAGGATCGATGTTAGGGATTTTAGAGCAAGTCCAATAGGTTACCTATCTCATTACCTATTAATAATATAAAATAAGAGTCTTAGTGAGTCCCGGTGATTTGAGGAATCAATTTTTAGTATCAACACCAATAGTAATCTCTATTTTTATTACCTATCATTATTTTAATAATAAATTTGAGGGAAAGAAGGATGAAAAGGAGGAAAGAGAAGAAAAAAAAAGAGGGAAATGAATTTTTTATTCATAAGTATTGGATAGGTAATGGCTAGAGGAGTAGAGGTTACCTGAAAATAGGTAATGGCTGGTAAATTTGGGGATTCGATAGTGATTTAGGTAATCACTAGCATAGTGTTGGAGAACTTTTTTTTTTTTTTTGATACATTATCTAAATGTGAGTTTAGGAGCACATTTAGGTAACCTATTGGACTTGCTCTTAGGCCCTAGAACCTCGAGCCTAAACCTAAATAATTTGAGACTTTACCTAAAGCCTCGGAACCAGTGTAATAAAGATAATATTGGAACATAAATTAACATGTGTTAACATTTTATGACACACATTTGTGTTTTTCGAATAATTTGTTTATACTTGAAATTAAATTGACTGACGGTTAGGATTTTGGATTTAGGGTTTAGGGTCTTTAGGTAAACCACACATATATGGTTTATCTTTGTTATCTAAAATTTTATAGTTTCCCCTTGTATTCGTATCAAACATAACACAATGTGGGTACGGAAATTAAGTCTCAGCATTTGTGTGACCAAGTATTGGATCCGCATTAGGACTTTCTAATATTTTAAAAAATTGAGACTCCAATATATAGATCCAGACCCGTGTCGATACCCGAGTCCGATTGATATTATATGAAATCGTGTAACTTATATATTAGTTTTATCTTATTGCTTATTGTTTTTACAAAATCTGAAAAGATTGTTCGAGACTTTTAATTGATTAATAAAATCTAGATTTGACAAGATTTCTCCAATGTTTTATGCCAACATCAAGCCTCTCTCGTAAATTCCCCCTTTAAACTTCACACATCACCTTCTTTCATTATGGCTCGCAAGAAAAGACGCACACAGAAATCGATAAAGCAACACAAGGCAGAAGAATCTGGGAAAGAAATCAGCAAGACAAGTTTGATTGACACTGTATCAGAGTCACTTGTTGCGAACATTCTTGCAGGACTCCCAATTGGTTGTATTTGTGCGTGGAGGTGCGTAAGCAAATTATTTCTTAAATTGATTTCTGAAAATTGGTTTACTAAACTTTATGCTGAGATGTCCCCGTATATCACTGTTGTTATTAACACTAATTTTGGGGTTCATTTAGTTGAGCTTGCAAAGGGATATTATCGATTATATAAATCTGTAATCTCGATCAACAAAGCTAAGATTATCGGCTCCTACAATGGCTTGCTTCTTTATTTGGTTCGATGCGAATATTTATATAATAATAAAAATCATTGTTCTGGACAATGTCTTTGCCTTTGCAACCCAATTTTGGGACAATATGTTAGCCTTCCAATACCCGATAACAACAATTATAGTTTCCATGGGCCAAGGAAAGAAGTTTACGGGTTGGGTTTTAATACCAAAACTGGTAAGTATATGATTTTAAGAATTTCAACACCAGTTGACCCGCCGCACCCGATTTATAAAAAAAGATCAGAGGCCGATGTCCTTATTGTTGATACTAATACATGGAAGCGAGTGGGTTATCTTCCATATCCAAGTAATGAAGAATCTCTTGGTGGTATTGTGAAAGGAGCTTTTCATTGGTTGTTTTATAACGAGATGAAAACTTCTACATCTTTGTATGCATTCAACATCGTGGATGAGCGAAACTATATGATCTCATTACCTCCTGATATAGGTAACGACAATGTTAATATGAGTGTTGGGGTGTTGAACAATTGTTTGTGTTTGTTTGATAATTCAAATCCTGCTCATTTCGGTATATGGTCGATGAAAGAATATGGAGTTAGAGAGTCTTGGGCTTTAAAGTGCATTTTGACAGCCTCTATTCCTGCTTGTATATGTAAGTCAACACTTCACCCAGTAGCAGCTCTAAAGGATGATGGAATTATCATAAAGTCAGGAAGCGGTGACTTCTATTTTTATGATCATAAGGATATGAATTTCACCAGGTTTGAAATTGATAATGTGGAACTCCTAGCTGAATTTAACTATCTCGCAATTCACTCATCAAACTTTTGTCCAGTCGATCTTATGTCAACCGGATGTGTGCTGGATACAAAAGTGGGTGCCAGATGTTTACTACACATATCCAAGTGATTCTGTTAATTAGTTGAGATAAGTTCAGTATATTTTAAAGCTAGTAGGTTGTATTTCTAGTTTCATTTTGCTCTCTTTGCTATCTCTCCACCTATTAGAATAATCATTATGCTGGGATAATACTATTAAGAAAATGAAGATGTTAAACTTCTCAAATGTATTAATTTATGAATGTCTTGCTCAATTTTCTACAACTTGCTTCATGTCATCCTTAATATGCTCAAGATGAATTTGAATTCTGTTCATTTTATGTTGTAATGAATGAATTGTTATATGGAGATTACAAAGGCGTCCATATATATGTGCGCGCGCGCGTGTTTGTGTGTGGCTTGGTAAACAACCAATGATGGATAAGCAGCCATCAGATCGTGGTCGTTGGATGAAGGACACTAACAATAATGATTCATTAAGCAGTACTTGATACACGGATGAAACATTACATGTACTACTGAATTTTGTCATGTTCCAATGCTACCCTTCTAGCGGCTTTCATTTCATATTCAACTACTCCCTCCGTCCCATTTTAACTGCTTTTGACTTTTTTACACGTATTTTAAGATGTTAAAAAAATTACATCTAAACATGATTATTTTTTATAAAATTTATATCAAATAAAAGTTTAGAGTGTAAAGTTTTATTTGATATAAGAATTGAAATTTTTTATTGAGTGTAGATATTGTTTTTTTACACCTTAATATACGTGTTAAAAAGTCAAACATCAGTTAAAATGGGACAGAGGGAGTAATATTTTACTAATTACCCATAAACTCATAAACTAATTACCCATTTTTTTTTTCCTACGAATACTTGACACTGCGTCACAAATACAATTGCATAAAACTGCCGCCACGTGTACACGCTTCCTCTCCTTTATTTCCTTCTCTCCAAAGCAACAAAACAAAAGAGTAACCTATACACACCCCTATACATCCGAAAACGAACCAGATCTAGAAGCTTCAATCAATGGCGTTAGAATGGGTAGTACTCGGCTACGCCGCCGGAGCAGAGGCCGTTATGGTGCTCCTCCTAACCATTCCCGGTCTCCACGGCCTCCGTAAAGGTCTCGTCGCCGTCACGCGCAATCTCCTCAAGCCGTTCCTCTCCGTCGTGCCGTTCTGTCTGTTCTTGCTCATGGATATCTACTGGAAATACGAGACTCGGCCGAGTTGTGAATCGTCCGAGTCGTGCTCGCCGACCGAGTACTTGCGCCACCAGAAGTCGATTATGAAGAGCCAGCGTAACGCGCTGTTGATCGCGTCGGCGTTGTTGTTTTACTGGCTGTTGTTCTCGGTGACGCGGTTGGTTGTGAAGGTCGAGGAGTTAAATGCGCGTGTTGAGAAGTTGAAGAATCAGGAGTGATTCCGTTGGTTGATTTAACGGTGTTTACGATATTAATCGATGATGAGTTTCGGTTTTTAAGTCTCGGATTTTCGAACATTTTGAGGATTTGAAATGACCTAACTGTATTTTTTGTTTGATTATATGTTATTTTATGGATGTTTAAATTAGTTGTTGTGTTATGGCTGTTTAAGTTGATTGTTAACTAATCTATGTTTTTGATAAGTGCGATGTTAATCGATTATGTGTTAGTTTTTTTTATTGAACATATAGCTTGTTATAAATGATCTTGTTGTGTTTTGTGTTTGATTGTATGTTATGTGATTGATGTTGAAATCGAATGTTAGATTGTTGCAGATGCTTAGTATGTGCTTGGACCTGAATTAGAAGTTGGGAGTACCCTCAAAACTGTAATAATTAGAGAGAAGAAAGATGTTCTCTTGAATGAAATATATATATATATTCTTGGATTGATTGTATATGTACCCCAGATGTACCGTCACCATATGCATATCGATAACAAGCCTCTTTGGGTCCTCTCCTTGACTCTTGAGTGAGTTCAGCTTCTACATAAGCTTATATTTAAATGTTGCAAGTATAATGTATTGTGGCTTTTGTACTGCAAAAGGTGTGATGTATTTGAGTTGATCTGATTCTGTCCTGGTTGCAACTTGCAAGTAAGATATCATGTCCTAATGTCATGTTAAATCTTCAGTAGCACCCCCAAGTTTGTTTCTAAAAGGATATGCTGTGTATCTGACTAGTTGAAGGTTGTGCTCAGTGTGATTGCTAAAGTCATTACTTGCTTCTTTACTACTTGAACCCCTTATTCTGAAAAGAGATTAATAATTTTCTGTTGATATGAGTCTGTCCTGTGTTGTTTGTAGGTTGCGAGTAAGATATCCTGTCCTAGTGTCATGTCAATGTTTGGTAGCACCCTGACTTTTTTAAAAGGACATGCATTGTATTAGACTAGTTGAAGGTTGTGCTTGGCGTGATTTACATCTCGTGTACTGAAGGTCGTGCTTGGCGTGATTTACGTGTGTACTTGCTATTTCCTGTATGCTCTATTGGAACTCCCGAACCCTATTTCTTTAAAGAGATGAAAAATTGTAGGTTCAAGACAATCTACCTTGGCTGTTGTTGCTTGTTCGGGGATTGGTCTTTATATCATACATGATTAATTGAATTTAAGTCTGAACTTTTGACATTGGCTATTTGGGGTAGTGACTTAATGACCAAATGTTAGTTTGCATTCTTTTTGTAGCCCCTAGGATTGCGTATTAATCAGTATGCTATGATGAATACTGATTTTACTTGGACCTTCTGTAAGCAATTACTATTTTAGGCTTTTCCCAGTAGATTAAGAAATTAGGAGCTGATCTGTCAAATTCTCTGTACAAATTTAGACTGAACCATTTCCTCCGGTGCATCTACTTGATATAAAT
Source organism: Daucus carota subsp. sativus (assembly GCF_001625215.2). Lineage (NCBI taxonomy): Eukaryota > Viridiplantae > Streptophyta > Magnoliopsida > Apiales > Apiaceae > Daucus > Daucus carota. The sequence goes on along the minus strand of NC_030388.2, from coordinate 30,081,954 downwards.
TTGATGTTTACTTCAAGGAAACCTAAATATTAGGTTGTTATATATGCCTTTCTGATTGATATCCTTGTGTCAACTGAGCTTCTAAATGTTTTGAATTCAGATTTATAGTCGGGAGCTTTATGCCTGTGAGTCTACTGTTTACATATATGCTTGGGATCTGAACATGGAATCGATCCTAATAGACCAGTTTCTAATTTTCTATTATATATCGTGATGGGATTGGTTTGTGTATTTGTCAAGAGCATGTCCATTATGTTGTTTCTGTTATATTGTGTATTTGACATAGGCCTGAGGTCTATTCAGAAAGGAAGTGTTTATGCTTAAACACAAATTTATTTGTAGAGTTTGGACCTAGATCCTAGTTTGTGTCTTGTATCAGGATGTTTTTCCGAAGCTTCTGTTATTTCTAAATCTGGTGCATATAACTTCTCCCCCAACATATTTGGAATTAGAGCTGTGAAGCATGACACTCGTGCAGATATGAGTTATTCTGGTGAATTTCTTAGAAAATACTGTGCAGGGGACATGATTATTTGCTTGTGCTGCAGAAATTGAATGTGAAATATGGTATTAAACTTTCTTTCTATGACAAGTTTGTTTTCAATCATGATTTTTCGAATTTGTGGTTCTCCTATGTTACCAATCTCTTTGTTCTTCCTCGAAACAAAAGTTCAGAATGATTTGAAATGGAGAAAAAGCTTCAGCTCCAAGACCATGACAGGCTATCAACAATATGCACTACAACTACTGTGCAGCTAATCTACCTACCTAAAGGTATTTATCTAAAGCAACATCTTTGAAGACAGTACTATAGTCGAAAAATGTATTTATGCATCCATCATTTACAACATCCAGAAGCAATGAAAAAGTATGCCATAGTGACTTATTTGCTTTGCTTGAGTTGTGCTCTTGTTGTTTCTGCTGCTTGAGTTGTGCACCATGTTGTTTCTGCTGGCTCCCACTTTCTTCATTTGCTCCAGTGTATAGATTTGTCTACACCACACTCCTATCTCTATCTTGCAAAGTTTAAAGTTTAAAAGTAATGCTAGAGCTGAATGTTCTGCACCATCGTCTCAGTGATTGCTTATTTGCTTGCAAACATGAGAATTCTATTTTCCATCTGCAATTCAAAACAAACAGAGGCAATAAATTGGCCTGCATAATACTTAACATATGTTGGCCCGAACTCTTTTTCTCGGGGAGGAAGCAGGTAAGAATGAAATGCAAAATTATGAAATGAAGAGCAAAAAATCCGACGATAGAGTAGTAGTTCTGAATTCAAATTTTCTTTTCGATCTCGCTGACCCAAAAATTAATAATGACTGTTTGAAGGTAACTGAAACCGAAAGTTCAAATTTAATTTGATCACATATATACATGATTGTAGAGATCGAACTAATCAATTGACCTGTCGACGGGGGATTTTTAAAACATTACATATATGTACAAAATAAAACATCAGGGACAGTAGAAACGGAATAACCGTACCTTTCTGGTCATCGCAGAGTCTACTAAAGCCAGATAAAAGAATAATAATCAGTATGACCCCAGTTATGAGTCCGATAAGAATGGCCAGCGTCTTGTCCGTTAATTCATTCGGATCTGCAGTCACAGAACTAGATTTAAATTGACTTACGAGACACTGTCACAATTATTTGTTTAAACGAATAAAAGAAAAGCTGTCCTCTAATTAAACGCGTACATGATGTAACACGAGACGCACGCATAAAACGAAAAATCATTCGAGATTACCATTATTTCTCAAGTGGTGAGCATGATCAGAGTAGCGGACGTAACACTTGGCCAGGAACATGTCGCCCCAAGCGGCCGACTCGCACTCGGTTCTTAGGGATTCTGTCGCGTCTCCGAGACAATCCTGACATTCCGTCACACTTAAATCTTGTACACATTGTGCCACCCCCTGTACTTTCCCGGACCCGCCGGCTCGAAAATACTGGCCTACGCCTGTCAGGTACCCGAGCACCGCGTCGCGGTGGTTCGACAATTCGGGATCGTACCCGTTCGACGGACCGCATTTTTTAAACACGACCGCTTTATCCTCAACTCCTACGAAAGAAACGTTATCGTACTTGACTAAACAGCCGTCGAGCTGTAAGACGCCCCCCGTGACTCCCGGGCAGAGGTTGCCTAGTCGACTGACGGAATGCGAGACGCAGTCTCGACATCCCGAGGGATTCAGGTCGCCGCGACATTGGAAAAGGCCGTAGACGACGTCGTACGGTGCTGAGCCGGGAAGAGAGACCTTAAAATTGTTGAATTTTGAGATTGCGGCGGAGTTAACGAGGGAAGAGAGGAGGGAGTTCACGTTTGATCCGTAAGGCGACGCGGGAGCGTATTTGGTCTGAGAACATCCGCCGTAGATGACGGAGTCAACAGAATTCGAGCTCGAGCAGCTCACGAGAAATGAAACAATGACAAGAAAAAAGTAGACAGAGCAAGCTTCGGAGAACATATTTCGAGATTTTGTCAATATCGAGAGGAATTTGGATACGAGAATAATAAAATGCAGGAGCGTTATAAATTTAAGAAATTACGTGAGTGAGTGAAGAAGTGGGAGATGTTGCATGAAAGTTCTAGCTAGGGAAATGAGGATTAATCTGTGGTTATAAATTATAAAGGGCCACTTCTGAATTTTATTACGTTTTTTATGTAAAACAAGAAAAACGTTTCACTGTTTTGGGCTTATTGGTCTCGATTGTCGATACAAAATATTCTTCGATCTTCTGCTAGCTGCAAAATTAGGCTCAAAGAGTGTAAAATAATAGTATTTATTTACTATTTGTTATTTGTTTATGTGTTAAATGTAAGTGCGAAAAACATGTAGGGGCACATGACCTACATTATAAGGGGGGAAGTAGATAAGTTTTGAGCAGCATGGTTCACTAGAAAAGCAAGTTTCGAATGGTAAACTAGAAGGGGTGATTTATTTTGATTTTGAAACAGTGTGATGGTTTCATCCATAGGATTTGATTTGGTGCTTTGGATAGAAAACTCTGATTTAGTTGTAAATCTTAGTACTGTTTGCTTTAGGAGTAAGTGTCCGGTATCTAAGATATGTATGTTAGTAGAATATGTTTAGGGGAGTTCTAAGTTTTGATGTATATTATATATACATGTATATTACAGTATCATTCAACAGAAAGTTATCCATTTCTAGAATTTTTCACGTTCATTATTTTTTTCCATGTCGGACGTATGATCAGTCGTATGTTCTGTACCAACTGCCTCGGACTAAATACTATTATGATGTTACCTCGGTTCAAGTTCCGGGTAAATGTTCTTTGGTGTGAATGTGAATGGGTGGTTTCGATGACAGAGGTATATCCTCCGTTGTTCACTTGTTCTTAGATCTTGAGTTCGATTTTCACTCATCTTTGGTAATAATTAATGAAGGTGAACTGATTCAAACTAATGAATTTTGTCAAAAATCGAATTGAATTTAGCCTGAACTTGAAAAATGATTTCCATCTAAATGCAACTCAAGCTAACATGAAGCTGTATCTTAAAAATTTCTCTTGTAACCAATATGCAGTTATGGAACCTTCCCTACCAATCATCTGCAAACGAGATAATCAGTGAATCAAACAGAGTGATAAGATGATATAAACAAATGGCGTCTCTGGTTGACTTAATATTAGCCCCAGAAAAATAGAATGGGTTCAACAAGAGACTGCGTAGGCTATTTTACTAGAAGAATTCTTGAGTGACCCATACAATATATAAAAATGATTGGATTGTGTAATGGCCCCATTAGTGGATTTAATTCCACAACAGACTGCTTAGATTATACTGCTTATAAATGATGAAGTGATTGTTCGAAAAAGATTTATCTGTTTGGATTTTAATCTAAAAGAATAGGAAATTTGGATTCCTTTGTGCAAATAATGGAGTTTTAGTTTGATGTGCTAACTCTAGATTCTAGAAGATTGCATTTTATGGTTGAACATGATAGACACAACAGCTCGTAACTACTTATATTTAACGAGTAAGATTCACGACCGACGTATGTTACAATAGGAGGCATTTTGGATCGTGGGTGGGAATGAGAATCGGGAATGAGAATGAATGATATTAAAATGGGTATCGCAATAAGAGTGTTAGAAATGATTTATCCTCCAAGTGAGATTGGAGTTCCCATTCCATGTCACATAATTGCTAATCCAAACACAAACACATGTGTTTAAGGTTCCGATTTCCGTTAATCGGACTCATTAACCATGAACTAGGCACCTACTTAATCAGAAAGATAATGAACAAGTTAAGGATAACAGAATCCCAAGTATTCATATAGGAAATATAGGAAACGACATGTAATATACGTTTGTCATGGATCCAGACCCATTTTACGAGGAACTCAATGTTCAATATTTTGAGCCGAGGTTGATCAATTTGCTGACTTTCTATGACTAATCCAGCAATATCTATTCGCTTTTAGCATGTTATTGTCATTCTTCAGATAAACAAGTAGTTGACAATCATGATCACAAGTAGCTATTCCACTGTTCAGCCAGGAATTAACAATTGTTTTCTCGATAACAAGACGTTGATTTATGAAATTACTGTTCACGAAGCTAATCTGCTGCATAAATTAGGTCAATGCATGATTGAAGTCCCCACAAAGACTGGGGAATTAGTGTAGAGAATGAAAGTTGAATGTGTGGAAAGAACTGTGGAAGATCTGTAAAGTGCAGCTTGCTGATTGTTACAATTATTTGTGTGATAGTGTTTGTTAGAACAACATTCACCAGCAGTTTCGTTTTCCTTATCCATCCGATTTGCCTCGCGTAAACAACAAAATCTGAACTCGGATTGTAATGAGATGGAACAGACAAAGAAGAAGAAGAAAGAAGGCCTAAACTTATTTTTACAGTTAAACTGGATGCGAAAACTCTCAATGCTGAGGAATTCGGGTGCAAAATACGCCTGGAGAAGGATTGTTGTAATATAATATGATCCTCGTAAACTCCAAACATCTTGAGGTTTTGGGAGAATTATTCACTTAACATTATGGTTTTGAGAGAATTGGTAAGGATGTCATTTTAAACAAATACCAAATTCTTAATGATGCTTAAACAGAACCAAGGAAAAATTATTGTTACTAACACCAATAATGATCTCTAAGCAGAGTCAGTTTTGGAATTTGATTTTTCGTTAATAGATCAAGAGGAAGTCCCCTATATTTAATCCAATCCTGTTATGATGATATCAGTCTTTAACAGTTTTCACAATAGATAGCTCTTTCCTTATTAATGAACAAGCACTACTAGAATTCTCGAGTATTGCAACGGAATTTGGCAACGGAGTTATATCCGTCGGCTTCCTGACGGTTTACCGACGGAATTTTACCAACGAATTCAACCGTCGCAAATTTTGGCGCGAAAACTCCCGCCCAGCAGTTCCAACAAAATTGCGACGGAATTGATGACGGATATCGTAACGGAACGCAGTCGTCGCAAAGTTTCGCGGCAAAATATTCCCGCTTATATATACCGACGGTGTTAGCAACGATTTTTTGTTGCAACGAGGTAGCGACGGAAATCCGTCGAGATTTAAAAGTCAATAATTTATTTCATCCGTTGCAAAACCGTTGTTGTTATGCATCGGTCGCCTTTTTATTTCGTTGCTAATCCGTCGTAGTTTTAGATCGGTCGTCTTTATATCCGTCGCTATTCCGTCGTTATTTTAGATCGGTCGCCTTTTATTCCGTTGCAAAGTCGTTGGTACTTTTTTATTCCGTCGCAAAACCGTTGCTATAGTTTTCAACCATTGTTATTATTCTCAATGGAATTCCGTCGTAATAAACCGTTGCAAAATTCCCAACGGATATTCCGTCGCTACTTAGGTGTTGGTTGGGGGTAAAAAACAACTGGAATTCTGTTGTTAAACTGTTGCAACTCCGTCGTAAATATTTGCCGACGGAAAAAATTCGTTGCAAAGCATTCCCTACGGCGATTTTTGCAACTAAATAATCTGTTGCAAATTCTGTCGCTACTCTCGATTACCAACGGAATTTATAAATCAACAACGATTTTCTGTTGCAGAATGCGAAAACTGTTGTAGTGAAGCTGTGTTCGAGGGACTCTTCATTTTGTCTCGAATACCCGTGTCGGACACTCGCTACTCGAACATGGGTATGAACACCCTGACACTTATTTTAGGCTAAAATAGTGTGAAATTTTCAAAATATTTTCAGAGTCCTACGCTCGGACACGTATGATGTATCCATGTTGGATTATTATTGCGAGATTACAAAACAAATGGATGCAATCGGGAGATAAATTGATTGATTGTAGAATCAATTGTTTGTGTCCATCTCTTTGGAATATAATTTGCATTGGTAGTTATACTTAAATAGCTGAAACAACAAAGCAGCCTGGTTTTCGGACTGCATTGTATACTGATAAACAAGTACAAACAACAAATCTGAACATGTACAACTTATAACATCAAGAGCATAGATCAGGCTGAGCATGTTGTGTGAATCTGCAAGGTTTACACTCAAGGACGGGCTTACCATATGTATCTTTATGGCATCTTTGACATGGTTGACGCCTTTTATTTAGAACGAAGGTTAGGCCGTGATGGTGATCCTGAATCTTGATATTTGTTGCCCCGAACTTGACCCTCGAGTAGGGAGACAGATCTAAGCATTCTCCGAGATGGAAGGACAGATCACAGACACTGCAATGGTAGAACCAACAGTTGGTGTCTATCTCTTCAGAGCAAAATTCACACTGGAATTCATGAGGATGATCTTCTACTTCCGCGGGAGAGAATATCAAGTCAAGGGGGTGAGGATCCCAACGATGAGTCAATCTGTGTGGCTTAAGAACACAATTTACATGTATAGTAAAAACCGCCATGTCATCTTTTAGACACTTAAATAGGGCGTCGCCTTCTCTTGTTGGTTTGTTGCAAGCAAGACATTTATGACTGAAACAATCACGATATTGTGTAAGAATGTGATGATGAACTTCATGTTTGATTTGTTTGGGTAGAAGAGCACACTCGATGTCAAGCTTGACAGCAATTGTTGTTCCACATTCTGTGCAATGGACATATGTGGTCTGCATTTGCGCGCCATTTCTAAAGCCTTTACAGAGACTGCAAGACCAGATTTCATGGACACTGGGCTGAATTCCGACGAGCTTGCCTTCTAGGTCATGCTGCATTTCTTTTGGAAACAGGGCACAGTATCTGTGGAGAATAAAATCACACTCACTGCATTCATAAAATACATCATCAGTGTCATCAACAGTGGATATAGATTTGGTACAAAGGTTACAAATAAGCAATCCTTTATCATCCGCTATAATTGAACCGCTTCTGTGCATAAGTAACATTCGATGCTGGTCATGGCTCCAATGGTTTATTTCAACAGGAGGCGTCACAGGAGCATCCTGCAACCAATATATAATCTTCTTCTTAATACATTGCTGCAACAACGACTCGTGATCTGGCAAAGGGAGGTGCACCAAATTATCATCATCGTCGTCCTTCTCTTTGTCACTGCATTATTTCTATACACATTAGGTCCTCGTCATAGCATAAAGTAGGCCAGAACCATTGAGTGGCCAAAATTGAATCGTATAGTATTATACACCGTAGAGGAAAAAGGTATTTTAAGCAAACATAAAATAAGAAATCCAACCTGGAAATGTGAGCTGATATAGCACATTTGATGTGGGCAAAGAATCTGCAGTTGGGACAGTAGTAGAGCCAATGACTATGGAACAGCTGAGTTCTACAGATTGTGCAGTGCTGTAGGAATTTACGGTGAATTTCTGGAAGAGAATATGCTAACCTAAGAGGATGCTTGGGGTGAATTTTAGTTTCCAATAAATTAGGTAGATTACTACAGGCGAGGTGGATATAAAACGGACATGTGTAGCACATATAAGAGAAGTCGGTATCCACCTCACGGCAGGCATCACACTGAAAAGTGGCTAACCTCGTCGATAAGGTAAGCTTGTGAGAATGATAAGGAGTGTCTATATTAATTTTATTTAAAGGAATAACACAAAACAGACAGAGCCTATAATTCTCTTTACAAAGATAACATAAGTAACTTATCCCCTTCACCTTGATGCCACAGAGGCTACAACTTCCTTTTTCCTCACGAGGCCAGTTATCCCGATCCATTTTATGCTTGTGGCTTGGATGCTTAATGCGATCTGGCAAATGTGCACAGCTTTTGTGAATAAAGAACTGAGCACAACCCTCATGGGCCTCATCTACATCAGAACTGCTAAAGTCAATACAACGATAAACAGCAGATGAACTATGCAGCACCAAACCGCAGCCAAAACATTGTTTACCCTCGTGAGCATGATAATCCTCGTTCAGTATCAGCTCATGTCGGTGAATCTGTTGTTCACAATATGGATAAATTGTTACAGAGTCTGAACATGAACTAACAGAGTCTGAACATGAACTATTAGAGTCTGAATTCTCCATGAAGACAACACATAGTTTGTAATAAAATTGGGAGTTACATATTAATAGGCCTCCTGTCTTGGCCTCTTCTCGGATAATTTCTTGCAGAAGATAGAGTAAAAGGGCATGTCAATAAACTGAAATTACGATTCCAATAATTTACTATCTCTGTCCCAAATCTTTTGTCTTATTTCACCTTTTTATGGTCAAATTAACCGAAATTTGAATACCATTTACTTTTTATCCTTTTATAATTAACAATATATGAGAAATACATATTAAAGTAGATATAATGTACTATCTAATTGTACAAATTTTATTACATCTCCTTCAATTTGACCACAAAAAAGTCAAACAAAACAAAAGATTTGGGACGATGGGAGTATTGTTTATACGTAAAGGGTACTTAAAATCCCAGTTGAGGAATCTATATCTAAAATCTACAACTCATGAAAGAAATGGATATTAAGAAATTTCCAGCAAAGAAAGAAAAGAAGCTACATCTTTATTCTGAAAGTATAATTCAGATGTAAGCAAGGACTCTATAGTCTATACTTTACTTCATTCGAACTTCATAGAGTTGGAGGATTTTATTTCAAGAATTAAAATTTGATTCTTCAACTTTACCACAGGTATTTGACTCCATATTCCTAGAGTCTGGAAGTACTGCTTGAATCAGAAGAACACGATACTGTTCTTAACTTGCTGGAGAAGTTCTTGAAATTGCTGCGTAAAATTGAGTAGTTCTGTTTCTATAAATATACATTTAAAGTTGGTAAAACTTGTTTTATTTTCAATTTTGCTCTAGTTCATTGTTAAAATTTGTTGATGCGCAAATGTCAGTACTATTGATGCACAAATGTCGTGTGTTTAATTTAATTATCTGTTTGTCTGTCTCGTTCTGTTTTCTGTTTGTCTCGACGAGCCTTTCTTTGAAAATTGAGTATGCTGCAGCTTAAATAAACCAACTGCAAAATCTTGCTGAGGACCTCCTGATCAACCAACATAGGACGTCTTGGCTATTGCCTGAGCATGCTGATGAGTAACCATTCCAAAATATTAAACAAATTAATTGTAAATGCGAAATATATAAATCTCATTCTCATTCATTACAGAAATAATGGACGATAAATGTGCATAGAACCTTTTCCTTTCCTTCTTCTTCCTTACAAAAAATTTTTAAAAATGAAACCGAGAGATCACAATACAGTAACTATCAAATTCTCCTTTGACAATAACAACTAAATAAATAAATTTGCGGTTCTCCAAAAATCTCAAATTACCTTGGCACATCGGGTAGCAGCAGTGCAGCCGCGGTTATAAGGAATTAAGGATTAGCCCTCCCACTTCTCTGGCAATTATAATATGAATGCCCGCGCCTATTGCATGGCACATTGTTCTTACTAGGTGCATCATGGCTTATGTAACTTCTTCCAGCCAGGCTCCTCCTTCTCAGTGATCCTGATTCCATGTTAAGTTCCTCGTATGGATCGATCATGTCTCCCATAAGAAGATCTCCATCTTCACCTCGACCATCGAGTCCTAGCTGGACTTCGTAGGGGAAATAGGGTGACTCTATGGAGATGACCATTGTCATGGCGAGGAGGAGGACGAGGATGAGGACTTGGACGGATGGTAAAAATCGAGCCATTGGCGTGGAGTAAAGTTGGAAAGGTGTCCCGACCCTCCCGGCTCACAGGGGAAGATTGAAAGGATATCTGCTCAGCCTAGTAAGGCAAATGGATGAGAAAGCAAAGAAGGTGTTTTTGTTTTGTTTTTTCTTAATTTGGAGGGGGTGTTTGTGTGAGTTGACGTGATTTACGCAGGCTAATATTGCATGGCATGGTGTACTAATAAGAGCCCGTTTGGTTTGTTCACCTACCATGTGGAAAAACTTTTTTGTTGGACGACATGAATTGAAACTCTGGAAGAAGAGTCAGCATTCTCACACTTTGCTCCGATCCACGGTGAATGATTGGGGTGACAAAATCTACAAAAGCCCGTATAAACCCGACTGTTTGAGATTTTTAAGTTTCGAGTCGTGTTGGGATTGAATAACTTTATGTCCAAAAAAACGCTAATCGGGTTGGGTTAACTCAGTGTATCTGAATTAAATATTTTGTAAGAAATATATTATTATACCGAACTCGATCCGAAATATTTTTATATTTATATTTAATGTATAATATATAAATTTATATTAGACAATTGCATACATTTGTCATAAAATATTTTTTTTTTTTTGATAAAGAGTTAATTCAATAATAAAGAGCCATACGACATCTACATAAACAGTCGCGTCGAACAAACAAAATGAAGAAACAATCACTGATTGATTCATTCTTCTTGGAGATAAAATCACGTGAAGTTGAAGATGATATGTACACATACTTCGCCACTTTCGCTTCCGCCACACACAGTTTGAGCTATCGACTGAGAATGCAATCTCCTGACAATTTCTATGACTAAATCAAGCACCATACTCACACAAATGGTGAGCAAATAACAAAACTCACACAAACGGT